>NC_092113.1:36693120-36745620 GCF_045679555.1 Salvelinus alpinus
CGAACGGCATAGGCAAGATGCAGTAGATGGTATAGCGTACAGTATATACGTATGAGATGAGTAATGTAGGGTATGTAAACATTATATAAAGTGGCATTGTTTAAAGTGGCTAGTGATACATTTATTGCATCAATTCCATTATTAAAGTGGCTAGAGATGAGTCAGTATGTTGGCAGCAGCCACTCAATGTTAGTGATGGCTGTTTAACAGTCTGTTGGCCTTGAGATAGAAGCGGTTTTTCAGTCTCTCGGTCCTCGCTTTGATGCACCTGTACTGACCTCGCCTTCTGGATGATAGCGGGGTGAACAGGCAGTGTCTCGGGTGGTTGTTGTCCTTGATGATCTTTTTGGCCTTCCTGTGACATCGGGTGGTGTAGGTGCCCTGGCTTTAGCCTGGGCCCCTGGTCTGGCCTTAGCCTGGGCCCTGTGCCCCTGGTCTGGCCTTAGCCTGGGCCCTGTGCCCCTGGTCTGACCTTAGCATGGGCCCCGGGCCCCTGGTCTGGCTTTAGCCTGGGCCCTGTGCCCCTGGTCTGGCCTTAGCCTGGGCCCTGTGCCCCTGGTCTGGCTTTAGCCTGGGCCCTGGGCCCCTGGTCTGGCCTTAGCCTGGGCCCTTGGTCTGGCCTTAGCCTGGGCCCTGGGCCCCTGGTCTGGCCTTAGCCTGGGCCCTGTGCCCCTGGTCTGACCTTAGCATGGGCCCTGGGCCCCTGGTCTGGCCTTAGCCTGGGCCCTGGGCCCCTGGTCTGACCTTAGCCTGGGCCCTGTGCCCCTGGTCTGGCCTTAGCCTGGGCCCTGGGCCCCTGGTCTGGCTTTAGTCTGGGCCCTGTGCCCCTGGTCTGGCCTTAGCCTGGGCCCTGTGCCCCTGGTCTGACCTTAGCATGGGCCCCTGGTCTGGCTTTAGTCTGGGCCCTGTGCCCCTGGTCTGGCTTTAGCCTGGGCCCTGGGCCCCTGGTCTGGGCTTAGCCTGGGCCCTGTGCCCCTGGTCTGGCCTTAGCCTGGGCCCTGGGCCCCTGGTCTGGCTTTACCCTGGGCCCTGTGCCCCTGGTCTGGCTTTAGCCTGGGCCCTGGGCCCCTGGTCTGGCCTTAGCCTGGGCCCTGGGCCCCTGGTCTGACCTTAGTCTGGGCCCTGGGCCCCTGGTCTGGCCTTAGCCTGGGCCCTGGGGTCAGTGTGTTCAGTCTGGTTGAGTGTGCCACAAAATACACATCGTGTTAACTAAATATCAAGCTATTTTTGGAGGGGAAGAGAGCAGAAAAGCATGTAGGGATGAATTTGTGTAGCATCAGTGTGTATATGTCAGCTCCTCCCTTCAATCCAGCTTCTGTTATGGGGGCTTCTGGGAAACAGGGAGAAGGAAGGGGAGGGCTTTCTTTTCAAAAAGCGGTTCTTTGACTGAAGAACTTCTGGTTCTCTGAGCCGGAGGACAAAAAATAAGAGAACAGGACCCTCTTGTGTGCTGTACTGCTGTTGATGCCTGAGGGGTGAGGGGATAGGGGGCTGTTCCAGAGCAGACGGGATACTCAGGGAGTTGACGATAAGGTTTGTCTCATTACACTGACTGAATACACATAGTCTGTTTTTTAGGTAGAAACTCATTGGCGTGTACTTGTAAGGTATTTTTAAGAGAGGAGGGGTTGTCACAGGTGACTGCATTTTTTTAAACCCAGTTTGAAGTTCTATTTGTGCGGCTGACGAGGTAAGACGTTATCATTCCCATTTTAGGCTTACTTTACCATGAAGGTTAATGGGATATAGCCTGCTGGTGAAAATTGCAAACTTGTAAAACAAATAGTTAGTATAGAGGAAGTAATGTACGAGGAGCATTGCAGGAATGTAAGCATGTTTTTCAACAAATATGTAAACTAAACAATCCTAAAAATCCCAGAGAGTTAGACAAACATTGTAACGACAGAGGGAAATCCAAGATACGGATGTTGATTTGAAACATCTCAATCTGTCCAAGTTTTCAAGTTGTTGGAGCAGTTTCACTAGAAACGCTAGTCTATATGTTCTTCCCTCCTCTCTTTTCTTCCCTCCTCTCCAGAGCAAGCCCAGCTCAGGTCATACCTCCCATCCTCTATGCGTTATCTTCCTACTGTTGTCTATACTGCCAGGGGTGTTGCCTGTTGTAATCTTCTACCCATTAGTTTGAACTCCACTCTTAGATCTGCTGTTGTTGGCTCAAAAGAGAAGCCCACTATGGTCTGCTCACTCAGTGCTTTTAGTTCACATGTCAATTCCATAAACTTGAATAACCCCTCGGTTTTCAAATAACGTAGAGAGTTTGGGCTGTCGCACGATAGCTACCAATCTTACAGTCATATCAACTACACCATTATCAATCATCAGACAGGGCCTGCAACTGCCTGTTGAACGTAGCTTGTTTGAGTTGGAGTTTCCATGTGCCTTTAAAAATGGTAAAGGACTTGTGTTGATACATCTGAACATTAGGAGTGTAGTTCCTGAACTGGATTACATTAAGATCTGGGCTATTCAGACGAATCTGGACATTATAGTATTGACTGAAACTTGGATTTCTGGGGACATTCTGTACTCTGATATTAATATTGAGGTTATCATGTGTTCAGAGCTGACAGACAGGGTGATAGAGTGGCCATTTTTATTAAAAAATTAAAAATCTTGACTGAAATCCATTTCCCTTGCCAATTTTTTTTGTCTTTCTGCTATCTTTAATCGTTTGTCTGGGGAAAAATGTATCCATAACTGTTATAGGGGTCTACCATCTTCCCTCGGCTAACCTTTATGCACTCAAGGAGTTAACAAGTTTGTTGTCTTCTTTAACTAAATAAAAAGTTATTATCCTGGGTGACCTAAATTATGATTGGGAAATGCAGGCTTCAGACAATCTAATAAACATGTGTAATGATCTAAACCTAGCCCAGCTGGTAACTATACGGCCCAACCCTAGAGATCCCGCAAAAAAACGGTGATTGATCTTATTTTAACGAATACACCAGAGAAATATGTTTCTACTGGTGTCCCCACCCAAGACGTTGTTTGTGTAACGAACGTCGTCGGGAGAAGGAGAAGACCAAGGTGCAGCGTGGTAATTATTCATAATACTTTTAATAAATACGAATACTTGAACAAAAAACAACAAAACGACAAACGAACAGTTCTGCAAGGTGCAATACACAAAACAGAAAACAACTACCCACAAACACAGGTGGGAACAGGCTACCTAAGTATGGTTCTCAATCAGAGACAACGATTGACAGCTGCCTCTGATTGGGAACCATACCAGGCCAAACACATAGAAATACAACACACAGAACAAAATATAGAATGCCCACCCCAACTCACGCCCTGACCAACCAAAATAGAGACATAAAAAGGATCTCTAAGGTCAGGGCGTGACAGTTAGAGATGTTAGAATACCCAAATCAAAGCCGTGTGACATCACAAAGAGGAACTTTAAAAACTTCAGTGAACAGGCTTTTTTTTTTACATTATCTTTATTTTAGTGACCTTGATTGTATTTCAGCTATTACCTAACCTGATTTAGCTTTTCAGCTTCTTTGCAGATGTCAAATAAAATAAAATAAAATTTTATTGGTCATATACACGTGATTAGCAGATGTTACTGTGGGTGTAGCGAAATGCTTGTGCTTCTAGTTCCAACAGTGCAGTAATATCCAATAAGTCAAATCTAACAAATTACACAACATATACCCAATACACACAAATCTAAGTAGGAATGAATTAAAACTATATACAATTGAAGTCAGAAGTTTACATACACCTTAGCCAAATACATTTAAACTCAGTTTGTAATAATTCCTGACATTTAATCCGAGTACAAATCCCCTGTCTAAGGTTAGTTAGGATCACCACTTTATTTTAAGAATGTGAAATGTAAGAATAATAGTAGAGAGAATGATTTATTTCAGCTTTTTATTCTTTCATCACATTCCCAGTGGGTCAGAAGTTTACATATACTCAATTAGTATTTGGTAGCATTGCCTTCAAATTGTTTAACTTGGGTTAAACGTTTCGGGTAGCCTTCCACAAGCTTCCCACAATAAGTTGGATGATTTTTGGACCATTCCTCCTGACAGAGCTGGTGTAACTGAGTCAGGTCTGTAGGCCTCCTTGCTCGCACACGGTTTTTCAGTTCTGCCCACACATTTTCTATAGAATTGAGGTCAGGGCTTTGTGATGGCCTCTCCAATACCTTGTCTTTGTTGTCCTTAAGCCATTTTGCCACAACTGTGAAAGTATGCTTGGGGTCATTGTCCATTTGGAAGACCCATTTGCTACCAAGCTTTAACTTCCTGACTGATGTCTTGAGATGTTGCTTCAATATATCGACATAATTTTCCTTCCTCATGACGTGATCTATTTTGTGAAGTGCACCAGTCCCTACTGCAGCAAAGCACAACATGATGTTGCCACCCCCGTGCTTCACGGTTGGGATGGTGTTCTTCGGCTTGCAAGCATCCCCCTTTTTCCTCCAAACATAATGATGGTCATTATGGCCAAACAGTTCTATTTTTGTTTCATCAGACCAGAGGACATTTCTCCAAAAAGTACGATCTTTGTCCCCATGTGCAGTTGCAAACCGTAGTCTGGCTTTATTATGGAGGTTTTGGAGCAGTGGCTTCTTCCTTTCTGAGCGGCCTTTCAGGTTATGTCGATATAGGACTCGTTTTACTGTGGATATAGATACTTTTGTACCCGTTTCCTCCAGCATCTTCACAAGGTCCTTTGCTGTTGTTCTGGGATTGATTTGCACTTTTCGCACCAAAGTACGTTCATCTCTAGGAGACAGAAGGCGTCTCCTTCCTGAGCGGTATGACGGCTGCATGGTCCCATGGTGTTTATACTTGCGTACTATTGTTTGTACAGATGAACGTGGTACCTTCAGGCGTTTGGAAATTGCTCCCAATGATGAACCAGACTTGTGGAGGTCTACAATTTGTTTTCTGAGGTCTTGGCTGATTTCTTTTGATTTTCCCATGATGTCAAGCAAAGAGGCACTGAGTTTGAAGGTAGGCCTTGAAATACATCCACAGTTACACCTCCAATTGACTCAAATGATGTCAATTAGCCTAACAGAAGCTTCTGAAGCCATGACATCAAGGTGTTTAAAGGGACAGTCAACTTAGTGTACGTAAACTACTGACCCACTGGAATTGTGATATAGTAAATTATAAGTGAAATAATCTGTCTGTAAATAATTGTTGGAAAAATTACTTGTGTCATGCACAAAGTCCCGCCAAAACTATAGTTTGTTAACAAGAAATGTGTGGAGTGGTTGAAAAACGAGTTTTAATGACTCCAACCTAAGTGCATGTTAACTTCCGACTTCAACTGTACGTATATGGACGAGTGATGTCAGAGCGGAACGGACTAAGATACAGTAGAATAGTATAAAATACACTATATACATATGAGCTAAGTAATGCCAGATATATAAACATTATTAAGTGGCTAAGATACCGTAGAATAGTATAGAATACAGTATATACATATGAGAAGAGTAATGCCAGATATATAAACATTATTCAAGTGACTAGTGTTCCATTCCTTAAAGTGGCAGCCTCTAATGTGCTAGTGTTGGCTGTTTAACAGTCTGATGGCCTTGAGATAGAAGCGTTTTTTCAGTCTCTCGGGTCCAGCTTTGATGCATCTGTACTGACCTCGCCTTGTGGATGATAGCGGGGTGAACAGGCAGTGGCTCGGGTGGTTGATGTCCTTGATGATTTTTTTGGCCTTCCTTTGACATCGGGTGCTGTAGGTGTCCTGGAGAGCAGGTAGTTTGCCCCCGGTAACCACCTTCTGGAGAGCTTGTGGTTGCGAGCAGTGCAGTTGCCGTACCAGGCGGTGATACAGCCTGACAGGATGCTTTCAATTGTGCATCTGTAAAAGTTTGTGAGGGTTTTAGGTGACAAGCCAAATTTATCTAGCCTCCTGAGGTTGAAGAGGCTCTGTTGCGCCTTCTTCGCCACACTGTTTGTGTGGGTGGTCCATTTCAGTTTGTCAGTGATGTGTACGCCAAGGAACTTGAAGCTTTCCACCTTCTCCACTGCGTTTCCCGTCGATGTGGATAGGGGGGTGCACCCTCTGCTGTTTCCTGAAGTCCACGATCATCTCCTTTGTTTTGTTGACGTTGAGTGAGAGGTTGTTTTCCAGGCACCACACTCCTCCCTGTAGGCTGTCTCGTCATCGTTGGTAATCAAGCTTACTGCTGTTGTGTCATCTGCAAACTTGATGATTGAGTTGGAGGTGTGCTTGGCCACGTAGTCATGGGTGAACAGGGAGTGGAGGAGGGGGCTGAGCACGCACCCTTGTGGGGCCCCAGTGTTGAGGATCAGCGGAGTGGAGGTGATGTTTCCTACCTTCACTACCTGGGGGCGGCCTGACAGGAAGTCCAGGACCCAGTTGCACACGGCGGGGTTCAGAACCAGGGACTCGAGCTTACTGATGAGCTTGGAGGGTACTATGGTGTTGAATGCTGAGCTATAGTCAATTATCAGCATTCTTACATAGGTATTCCTCTTGTCCAGATGGGATAGGACAGTGTGCAGAGTGATGGCGATTGCATTGTCTGTGGATCTATTGGTGTGGTAAGCAAATTGAAGTGGGTCTAGGGTGGCAGGTAAGGTAGACGTGATATGATCCTTGACTAGTCTCTCAAAGCACTTTATGATGACAGAGGTGAGTGCTACGGGGCGATAGTCATTAAGTTCAGTTAGCTTTGCCTTCTTGGGTACAGGAACAATGGTGGCCATCTTGAAGCATGTGGGGACTGCGGACTGGGATAGGGAAAGATTGAATATGCCCGTAAACACACAAGCCAGCTGGTCTGTGCATGCTCTGAGGACTCGGCTAGGGATGTCGTCTGGGCCTGCAGCCTTGCGAGGGTTAACACATATACATTTTTTACTCTTATCAGCCATGGAGAAGGAGAGCCCACAGTCCTTGGTCGCGGGCCGTGTCGGTGGCACTGTGTTATCCTCAAAGCGAGCAAAGAATGTGTTTAGTCTGTCTGGAAGCAAGACGTCGGTCTCGGTGACGTGGCTGGTTTTACTTTTGTGGTCCGTGAATGTCTGTAGACCCTGGAACATGCGACTCTACTTTATCTCTATACTGACGTTTGGCTTGTTTGATTGCCTTGCGGAGTGAATAACTACACTGTTTATATTATGCTATATTCCCCGTCACCTTGCCATGGTTAAATGCAGTTGTTCGCGCTATAGTTTCGCGCGAATGCTACCATCTGTCCACAGTTTCTGTTTAGGGTAGGTTTTAATAGTCAGAGTGGGTACTACATATCCTATACACTTCCTTATATACTCAGTCAACGTATCTGTGTATGAGTCCAGATTATTTTTGCAATCTACCTGGAACATATCCCAGTCCGCGTGATCAAAACAATGTGGAGTGTGGATTCTGATTGGTCTGACCAGTGTTGAATAGTTCTTAGCATGAGTACTTCCTGTTTGAGTTTCTGCCTATAGGAAGGGAGGAGGAAGATGGAGTCATGGTCAGATTTGCCAAAAGGAGGGCGGGGGAGGGTTTTGTAAGCATTCCGGAAGTTTGAATAGCAATGGTCGAGAGTCTTAGCAGCGCGAGTAGTACCATCGATATGTTGATAGGACTTTGGCAGCCTAGTCCTCAAATTTGCTTTGTTAAAATCCCTAACTACAATAAATGCAGCCTCGGGATATGTGGTTTCCAGTTTGCATAAAGTCCAGTGAAGTTCTTTGAGGGCCATCGTGGTATCGGCGTGAGGGGGGATGTAAACGGCTGTGGCAATGACAGAGGAGAATTCTCTTGGTAGATAATATGGTCGGCATTTGATTGTGAGGTATTCAAGGTCGGGTGAACAAAAAGACTGGAGTTCCTGTATGTTCCTAAAATTACACCATGAGTCATTAATCATGAAACGCACCCCTCTGCACTTCTGCTTCCCGGAGAGATATTTATTCTTGTCTGCGTGATGTACTGAGAATCCTGCTGGCTTTACTGACTCCGACAGAGTATCCTGAGTGAGCCATGTTTCCGTGAAACAAAGTATGTTACAGGTGCCGATGTCTCTCTGGAAAGAAATCCTTGCTCTAAACTTATCAACTTTGTTATCCAAAGACTGAACATTAGCAAGTAATATACTCGGAAGCGGTGGGTGGTGTGCGCACCTACTAAGTCGAACCAGCAGGTCGCCTCGAGTGCCTCTCCTCCACCGGCGATGTTTTGGGACGACCTCTGGAATAAGTTCAATTTCTGTGGGGAGAGGGAACAAAGGATCTGCTCCAAGGAAGTCGTAATCCTGGTCGTAATGATGGTAGCTCTGGTGAGTTACCGCCCCTCTAATATCCAATACTTCTTCCCGGCTGTATGTAATGACACAAAACATTTACTGAGCTAATAATGTAAAAAATAGTACATAAAAAAACGAAATACTGCGAAGTTTCCTAAGAGCTAGTCGCGATGCTGCCATCTCTGTCGGCGCCATCATCATGTTGTAATTCTTCAATACTATTTTGGATAATCATGCTCCCTTCCAAAAATTAAGGGTTAAAGGTAGATTGAAATCCTGGTACACTCTGGAATTATCAAAACTAATTCACAAAAGAGATAATGCTTGGGTCAAGGCCAGGAACACAGACTGTCAAGTTTGTAAGGAACTGAGGAATCATTGTGTAAAACAAATCAGAAAGTCTAAATCTGCTTATTATGTAACCTCTCTTTCAGATTGTATTGGGAAGCCAGCTAAATTCTGGAACACTGTCTAATCCATGAAGAGTTCTACTTCCTCCTCTCTGCCACAACAAATGTATTCAGACACTGCCTCATTACGGAAAAAATGCCATCATTGATGCATTTAATCACCATTTTATTTTAGCTGGCTATCTCTTTGAAAGAACTTCTAAACCTATTCACAATGCTATTGGGCTGGATGCTGATTGGGGAAATTTGCTGAATGATCAGAGAAATCGTAGTCAAATATTTTCTTTTTGAAGTCCTGGATGCTTTGCTAGCAATGGACAACATGATATCCACAGGAGCCGACCAATTGGATCCTTGTCTGTTTAAGTGTGCAGCGCCCATCATTGTCGGTTCAATAACACACATTTTTTATTCAACATTGTTCTCAGGAAATATTCCAAAAGTATGGAAATCAGCTCTTGTTCTGCCACTCCATAAGGACGGGTATAGTAGTGATCTTAATCATTATCGCCCCATTTCAAGGCTTCCTTGTCTAGTTAAGATTTTCGAATCCTTGGTAAATGTACAACTTTGCTTGTTTTTATCTGAGAAATGTACACTGCTCAAAAAAATAAAGGGAACACTTAAACAACACAATGTAACTCCAAGTCAATCACACTTCTGTGAAATCAAACTGTTCACTTAGGAAGCAACACTGATTGACAATAAATTTCACATGCTGTTGTGTAAATGGAATAGACAACAGGTGGAAATTATAGGCAATTAGCAAGACACCCCCAATAAAGGAGTGGTTCTGCAGGTGGTGACCACAGACCACTTCTCAGTTCCTATGCTTCCTGGCTGATGTTTTGGTCACTTTTGAATGCTGGCGGTGCTTTCACTCTAGTGGTAGCATGAGACGGAGTCTACAACCCACACAAGTGGCTCAGGTAGTGCAGCTCATCCAGGATGGCACATCAATGCGAGCTGTGGCAAGAAGTTTGCTGTGTCTGTCAGCGTAGTGTCCAGAGCATGGAGGCGCTACCAGGAGACAGGCCAGTACATCAGGAGACGTGGAGGAGGCTGTAGGAGGGCAACAACCCAGCAGCAGGACCGCTACCTCCGCCTTTGTGCAAAGAGGTGCAGGAGGAGCACTGCCAGAGCCCTGCAAAATGACCTCCAGCAGGCCACAAATGTGCATGTGTCTGCTCAAACGGTCAGAAACAGACTCCATGAGGGTGGTATGAGGGCCCGACGTCCACAGGTGGGGGTTGTGCTTACAGCTCAACACCGTGCAGGACGTTTGGCATTTGCCAGAGAACACCAAGATTGGCAAATTCGCCACTGGCGCCCTGTGCTCTTCACAGATGAAAGCAGGTTCACACTGAGCACATGTGACAAACGTGACAGTCTGGAGACGCTGTGGAGAACGTTCTGCTGCCTGAAACATCCTCCAGCATGACCGGTTTGGCGGTGGGTCAGTCATGGTGTGGGGTGGCATTTCTTTGGGGGGCCGCACAGCCCTCCATGGGCTTGCCAGAGGTAGCCTGACTGCCATTAGTTACCGAGATGAGATCCTCAGACCCCTTGTGAGACCATATGCTGGTGCGGTTGGCCCTGGGTTCCTCCTAATGCAAGACAATGCTAGACCTCATGTGGCTGGAGTGTGTCAGCAGTTCCTGCAAGAGGAAGGCATTGATGCTATGGACTGGCCCGCCCGTTCCCCAGACCTGAATCCAATTGAGCACATCTGGGACATCATGTCTCGCTCCATCCACCAACGCCACGTTGCACCACAGACTGTCCAGGAGTTGGCGGATGCTTTAGTCCAGGTCTGGGAGGAGATCCCTCAGGAGACCATCCGCCACCTCATCAGGAGCATGCCCAGGCGTTGTAGGGAGGTCATACAGGCACGTGGAGGCCACACACACTACTGAGCCTCATTATAACTTGTTTTAAGGACATTACATCAAAGTTGGATCAGCCTGTAGTGTGGTTTTCCACTTTAATTTTGAGTGTGACTCCAAATCCAGACCTCCATGGGTTGATAAATTTGATTTCCATTGATAATTTTTGTGTGATTTTGTTTGTCAGCACATTCAACTATGTAAAGAAAAAAGTTTGAGCAGTGTATATTGAATGTAAACCAATCAGGGTTTGGATTTGGATTGATATGGATTTGATGTTTAAAAAACATATGGATGAGCTGGTTAAGAAGCGAAGATTTAAAGTTAGCTTTTTCGACAGAAACAGATTGTGTATTTCTCTAAGCAGTAGGAAGCAGATTATTCAGTAAACCTTTTTTATCTGTTCTTGATTATGGTGATGTTATTTATCAAAGTGCAGCTGCTACTACTCTTTCACCTTTGGATGTACCGTAGTGCCCTTCGTTTTGTTACAGGTGACAGTTTTGATACTCAGCACTGTATCCTGTATCAACATTTTTGGCTGGACTTCGCTAAAGACCCGTAGATCTCTACATTACTCCCTTTTTGATTACAAGGCCATCTTCATAAACTTCCGTCTTATCTAACTTTGCTGTTGAAGTATAGACACCTTGTCTATACTTCACAGGATTGGTGAACTACTGAGGTTCCGAGGGTCTCCACCGAGTTTTGTAAATCTGTTTTTAGTTTTAATGCACCTTATTGCTGGAACACATTAAAAATACGTGTAATCATGATGTTCTGGTTCCGTTCGGTCAATTTAAAGTATTGATTGGGATTTATTTGTGGAGGAATGTAACGTTTTTTGGGGGTGATTTGTGATGTTTTATTTGTGCGTAGCATATAATGTGTATATTTATATTGTATTATATAGGGCACATTTGTAAAAGAGACCTAGGTCTCAATATGTCTTCCCTGTTAAAATAAAGGTTCAATAAAAATGACTACATCTCTCTTTTCCTCCCTCCTCTCCTCACATCTCTCTTTTCCTCCCCCCTCTCCGCACATCTCTCTTTTCCTCCCCCTCTCCTCACATCTCTCTTTTCTTCCCTCCCTCCCTCCCTCCTCTCCTCACATCTCTCTTTTCTTCCCCCCTCTCCTCACATCTCTCTTTTCCTCCCCCCTCTCCTCACATCTCTCTTTTCCTCCCCCTCTCCTCACATCTCTCTTTTCTTCCCTCCCTCCCTCCCTCCTCTCCTCACATCTCTCTTTTCCTCCCCCCTCTCCTCACATTTCTCTTTTCCTCCCCCCTCTCCTCACATCTCTCTTTTCCTCCCCCTCTCCTCACATCTCTCTTTTCTTCCCTCCCTCCCTCCCTCCTCTCCTCACATCTCTCTTTATCTCCCTCCTCTCCTCACATCTCTCTTTTCCTCCCCCCTCTCCTCACATCTCACTTTTCCTCCCCCCACATCTCTTTTCCTCCCTCCTCTCCTCACATCTCTCTTTATCTCCCCCCTCTCCTCACATCTCTCTTTTCCTCCCTCCTCCCCCCACATCTCTCTTTTCCTCCCCCCTCAGCATTCCGTTTTCTCCACGGCTTCTTTTCCTTCTCTATTTCTCCTCACGGTGGGATGTTATAATCTATTATCAGGACACTATGGACACAGGAACTCTTGTCTTTGACCATTCCAACACAACGATTACACAGTAAACTTCGACTCTGGATGTTGTTCTGGGTCGTATAGGCCTAGACCTCTCCCAGAGCAAATAGGAGACTTAAAAGCCACAAGGATGTAGCCAATCCTTTGTCCTAGTCAAGGTTTAAAAGCCACAAGGATGTAGCCAATCCTTTGTCCTAGTCAAGGTTTAAAAGCCACAAGGATGTAGCCAATCCTTTGTCCTAGTCAAGGTTTAAAAGCCACAAGGATGTAGCCAATCCTTTGTCCTAGTCAAGGTTTAAAAGCCACAAGGATGTAGCCAATCCTTTGTCCTAGTCAAGGTTTAAAAGCCACAAGGATGTAGCCAATCCTTTGTCCTAGTCAAGGTTTAAAAGCCACAAGGATGTAGCCAATCCTTTGTCCTAGTCAAGGTTTAAAAGCCACAAGGATGTAGCCAATCCTTTGTCCTAGTCAAGGTTTAAAAGCCACAAGGATGTAGCCAATCCTTTGTCCTAGTCAAGGTTTAAAAACCACAAGGATGTAGCCAATCCTTTGTCCTAGTCAAGGTTTAAAAGCCACAAGGATGTAGCCAACGACGGGTATAGTAGTGATCTTAATCATTATCGCCCCATTTCAAAGCTTCCTTGTCTAGTTAAGATTTTAGAATCCTTGGTAAATGTACAACTTTGCTTGTTTTTATCTGAGAAATGTATATTGAATGTAAACCAATCAGGGTTTGGATTTGGATTGATATGGATTTGATGTTTAAAAAACATATGGATGAGCTGGTTAAGAAGCGAAGATTTAAAGTTAGCTTTTTCTACAGAAACAGATTCTGTCTTTCTCTAAGCAGTAGGAAGCAGATTATTCAGTAAACCTTTTTTATCTGTTCTTGATTATGGTGATGTTATTTATCAAAGTGCAGCTGCTACTACTATTTCCTCCCTCCCTCCTCTCCTCACATCTCTCTTTTCCTCCCTCCTCTCCTCACATCTCTCTTTTCCTCCCCCCTCTCCTCACATCTCTCTTTTCCTCCCCCCTCTCCTCACATCTCTCTTTTCCTCCCTCCTCTCCTCACATCTCTCTTTTCCTCCCTCCTCTCCTCACATCTCTCTTTTCCTCCCCCCTCTCCTCACATCTCTCTTTTCCTCCGCCCTCTCCGCACATCTCTCTTTTCCTCCCCCCACATCTCTCTTTCCTCCCCCCACATCTCTCTTTTCCTCCCCCCTCTCCTCACATCTCTCTTTTCTTCCCTCCCTCCCTCCCTCCTCTCCTCTCATCTCTCTTTTCCTCCCCCCTCTTCTCTCATCTCTCTTTTCCTCCCCCCTCTTCTCTCATCTCTCTTTTCCTCCCCCCTCTCCTCACATCTCTCTTTTCTTCCCTCCCTCCCTCCCTCCTCTCCTCACATCTCTCTTTTCCTCCCCCCTCTCCTCACATCTCTCTTTTCCTCCCCCCTCTCCTCACATCTCTCTTTTCCTCCCTCCTCTCCTCACATCTCTCTTTTCCTCCCTCCTCTCCTCACATCTCTCTTTTCCTCCCCCCTCTCCTCACATCTCTCTTTTCCTCCCTCCTCTCCTCACATCTCTCTTTTCTTCCCTCCCTCCCTCCCTCCTCTCCTCACATCTCTCTTTTCCTCCCCCCTCTCCTCACATCTCTCTTTTCCTCCCTCCTCTCCTCACATCTCTCTTCCCCCCCCCTCTCCTCACATCTCTCTTTTCCTCCCTCCTCTCCTCACATCTCTCTTTTCCTCCCTCCTCTCCTCACATCTCTCTTTTCCTCCCCCCTCTCCTCACATCTCTCTTTTCCTCCCTCCTCTCCTCACATCTCTCTTTTCCTCCCCCCTCTCCTCACATCTCTCTTTTCCTCCCCCCTCTCCTCACATCTCTCTTTTCCTCCCTCCTCTCCTCACATCTCTCTTTTCCTCCCCCCTCTCCTCACATCTCTCTTTTCCTCCCCCTCTCCTCACATCTCTCTTTTCCTCCCTCCTCTCCTCACATCTCTCTTTTCCTCCCTCCTCTCCTCACATCTCTCTTTTCCTCCCCCTCTCCTCACATCTCTCTTTTCCTCCCTCCTCTCCTCACATCTCTCTTTTCCTCCCCCTCTCCTCACATCTCTCTTTTCCTCCCCCTCTCCTCACATCTCTCTTTTCCTCCCTCCTCTCCTCACATCTCTCTTTTCTTCCCTCCCTCCCTCCTCTCCTCACATCTCTCTTTTCCTCCCCCCTCTCCTCACATCTCTCTTTTCCTCCCTCCTCTCCTCACATCTCTCTTTCCCCCCCCCTCTCCTCACATCTCTCTTTTCCTCCCCCCTCTCCTCACATCTCTCTTTTCCTCCTCCTCTCCTCACATCTCTCTTTTCCTCCCTCCTCTCCTCACATCTCTCTTTTCCTCCCCCCTCTCCTCACATCTCTCTTTTCCTCCCCCTCTCCTCACATCTCTCTTTTCCTCCCTCCTCTCCTCACATCTCTCTTTTCCTCCCCCCTCTCCTCACATCTCTCTTTTCCTCCCTCCTCTCCGCACATCTCTCTTCTCCTCCCTCCTCTCCTCACATCTCTCTTTTCCTCCCTCCTCTCCTCACATCTCTCTTCTCCTCCCTCCTCTCCTCACATCTCTCTTTTCCTCCCTCCTCTCCTCACATCTCTCTTTTCCTCCCCCTCTCCTCACATCTCTCTTTTCCTCCCTCCTCTCCTCACATCTCTCTTTTCCTCCCCCCTCTCCTGACATCTCTCTTTTCCTCCCCCTCTCCTCACATCTCTCTTTTCCTCCCTCCTCTCCTCACATCTCTCTTTTCCTCCCTCCTCTCCTCACATCTCTCTTTTCCTCCCCCTCTCCTCACATCTCACTTTTCCTCCCCCTCTCCTCACATCTCTCTTTTCCTCCCTCCTCTCCTCACATCTCTCTTTTCTTCCCTCCCTCCCTCCCTCCTCTCCTCACATCTCTCTTTTCCTCCCCCCTCTCCTCACATCTCTCTTTTCCTCCCTCCTCTCCTCACATCTCTCTTTCCCCCCCCCTCTCCTCACATCTCTCTTTTCCTCCCCCCTCTCCTCACATCTCTCTTTTCCTCCCTCCTCTTTTCACATCTCTCTTTTCCTCCCTCCTCTCCTCACATCTCTCTTTTCCTCCCTCCTCTCCTCACATCTCTCTTTTCCTCCCCCCTCTCCTCACATCTCTCTTTTCCTCCCCCTCTCCTCACATCTCTCTTTTCCTCCCTCCTCTCCTCACATCTCTCTTTTCCTCCCCCCTCTCCTCACATCTCTCTTTTCCTCCCCCTCTCCTCACATCTCTCTTTTCCTCCCTCCTCTCCTCACATCTCTCTTTTCCTCCCTCCTCTCCTCACATCTCTCTTTTCCTCCCTCCTCTCCGCACATCTCTCTTCTCCTCCCTCCTCTCCTCACATCTCTCTTTTCCTCCCTCCTCTCCTCACATCTCTCTTTTCCTCCCCCTCTCCTCACATCTCTCTTTTCCTCCCCCTCTCCTCACATATCTCTTTTCCTCCCTCCTCTCCTCACATCTCTCTTTTCTTCCCTCCCTCCCTCCCTCCTCTCCTCACATCTCTCTTTCCCCCCCCCTCTCCTCACATCTCTCTTTTCCTCCCTCCTCTCCTCACATCTCTCTTTCCCCCCCCTCTCCTCACATCTCTCTTTTCCTCCCCCCTCTCCTCACATCTCTCTTTTCCTCCCTCCTCTTCTCACATCTCTCTTTTCCTCCCTCCTCTCCTCACATCTCTCTTTTCCTCCCTCCTCTCCTCACATCTCTCTTTTCCTCCCCCCTCTCCTCACATCTCTCTTTTCCTCCCCCTCTCCTCACATCTCTCTTTTCCTCCCTCCTCTCCTCACATCTCTCTTTTCCTCCCCCCTCTCCTCACATCTCTCTTTTCCTCCCTCCTCTCCTCACATCTCAGTGAAATGCTTACTTACAAGCCCTTATCCAACAATGCCGTTTTAAGAAAAAAAGTGTCAAGAAAGTATTTACTAAAATAAACTGAAGCAAAAAACAAATACAATTAAAAATTTAAATAGAAAAATAACAAATAATTAAGGAGCAACAATAAAATAACAGTAGCAAGGCTACATAGAGGGGGTACCGGTACAGAGTCAATGTGTGGTTAGTCAAGGTAATTGAGGTAGTATGTACATGTAGGTTGGGGTAAAGTGACTATACATAGATAATAAACAGAGAGAAGCAACAGCGTAAAAATGGGGGTGGGGGGGACAATGCAAATAGTCCGGGTAGCCATTTGATTAGCTGTTCAGGAGTCTTATGGCTTGGGGGTAGAAGCTGTTAAGAAGCTTTTTGGACCTAGACTTGGTGCTTATGTCAGTATCCAGAGCCACATTCAATATGGCACAATGCTGTGAAATGTTCCAATTACAGAGATCTCTCTCTGAAAAGTAAAGTAAGGAATCGTGTCAGCTTTTTATCTCTGCGACAGTCAGTACATTGCACCTTTGTGAACGCAACCCGTGGTACACAGGAGGCTGCTGAGCGGGAAACGGCTCATAATAATGGCTGGAACGGAGCGAATGGAATGGCATCAAATACATGGAAATCATGGAAACCATGGGTTTGATGTATTTGATACCATTCCAACCATTCTGCTCCAGCCATTACCACGAGCCTGTCCTCCCCAATTAAGGTGACATCAACCTCCTGTGCCAGAGTATGCAGGAGCTGCAGTCTGTCTGTCTGTCTGTCTGCCAGGTGGTGATCGTGTCCTACGCAGAAATGTTGCGAAACCACGCCCAGTCTGTGAAACTGACCACAGTATTTTACTCACACGCAATGATCGGCTTGCAGTTAATCACTGTCTCTATTTAAACTGTGTTCCCCGTCCACTTCATGGTGGCAGACAGACAAACAGACAATTAGTTGTCAGAGAGCCAGGGGTTTAGTCTCATGCCTGGCATGCTTGGGGTCAGTGGTGAGGGAGGCCGTGGATGGGGATGGTGAGGCAGGCGGATGGTGCCTGTCCTGGTGTCCACACAGTGGCGTAGTGAACATGATAAGCACAGTCTCATGTCAGCTGTCCAAATAGTTCCCAGTCGTAGCGGAAGAGGAGATTGGGAAAGTGTGCAAACAGCCCTTTTATTGAAGAGGGAGAACACACTCCGCAGTTACAAAGGTTCTTCATGTTTATCAGTCTGATTTGCAGACTAATGAAAACAGACTGGCTTTGAGGCGGTAAATAGAGTGTACTGACATGGACAGGGACACACAGACAGGGACACACGGACACACGGACAGGGACACACAGACAGGGACACACGGACACACGGACAGGGACACACGGACAGGGACACACGGACAGGGACACACGGACACACGGACAGGGACACACGGACAGGGACACACGGACACACGGACAGGGACACACGGACATGGACACACGGACACACGGACAGGGACACACAGACAGGGACACACGGAAACACGGACAGGGACACACGGACAGGGACACACGGACATGGACACACAGACAGGGACACACGGACAGGGACACACGGACAGGGACACACGGACAGGGACACACGGACATGGACACACGGACACACGGACAGGGACACACGGACAGGGACACACGGACACACGGACAGGGACACACGGACAGGGACACACGGACATGGACACACAGACAGGGACACACGGACAGGGACACACGGACAGGGACACACGGACATGGACACACGGACACACGGACAGGGACACACGGACAGGGACACACGGACACACGGACAGGGACACACAGACAGGGACACACGGACAGGGACACACGGACAGGGACACACGGACACACGGACAGGGACACACGGACAGGGACACACGGACATGGACACACGGACATGGACACACGGACACACGGACAGGGACACACGGACAGGGACACACGGACACACGGACAGGGACACACGGACATGGACACACAGACAGGGACACACGGACAGGGACACACGGACACACGGACAGGGAC
The DNA here is from genome assembly GCF_045679555.1 of Salvelinus alpinus. Classification (NCBI taxonomy): domain Eukaryota; kingdom Metazoa; phylum Chordata; class Actinopteri; order Salmoniformes; family Salmonidae; genus Salvelinus; species Salvelinus alpinus. Next base: position 36,711,299 of record NC_092113.1, read on the forward strand.
ACACGGACAGGGACACACGGACATGGACACACGGACAGGGACAGGGACACACGGACATGGACACACGGACAGGGACACACGGACAGGGACACACGGACATGGACACACGGACATGGACACACGGACAGGGACACACGGACATGGACACACGGACAGGGACACACGGACAGGGACACACGGACACGGACACACGGACACGGACACACGGACAGGGACACACGGACAGGGACACACGGACATGGACACACGGACAGGGACACACGGACACGGACACACGGACACGGACACACGGACAGGGACACACGGACAGGGACACACGGACATGGACACACGGACAGGGACACACAGACATGGACACACGGACAAGGACACACGGACATGCGTGGCCACTTCTGAGGATTTACATTAGCTGGTGGATTTGTCCTCAGTATACCTGAGTGGGTGTCTTTTTTACTTCTGTTTCTTACCTTAGTTCATGAGTCAGAGAGAGGGGTGTGTGTGTCTGTGTGTGTAAGAGCAGAGCAACCATGTGTTCCCGTGTTGACATGTTCTTAGTTACCATGCCATGAGACATGCACCTCATGTTTATAGCCAAGTTCATGTTGTGAAACACAGTAGGATCATGGGCGTGTTACTAGAAGGATTACCTCCGTTACACAACCAACCATCTAGAGGTTCTGGAGCAGAAAAAACACCTGACAGCAAAGCTCCTGTCACTCAAACACACCAAGAATCCTCTAGTGTGTGCTTGCTACTCCCTACGTACTGGGTTTCTGACTGTGTGTGTACCTGTGTGTTGGTAGACAGGGAAGGGGGAGCCCCATGTCTTCAAGGAGAAGACCTTTAAGAAGAACCGTCAGTGTGGGGTGTGTCGTCAGAGTGTGGACAACACGGGGTCCTTTTGCCGAGGTGAGTCTCTCTCTCTCTCTCTCTCTCTCTCTCTCTCTCTCTCTCTCTCTCTCTCTCTCTCTCTCTCTCTCTCCACCCTCTTCCTCCATAGAGGATACAGTTTAGCTGTCAAGGAGTGAGATGTCAAGGACCCTCAGACCAGCTAACATGCTACATAGAATACACCAAATTAACCTGACTAATGCTTCCCTTCTGTCTCCCCACCCTCTCTGTTGCCATCCTTCTCTCTCCAGTGTGTAAAACAGCCACTCACAAGAAATGCGAGGCAAAGGTAAGACTCCAAACCGATTCACTCCTGCGTAACTTACCCAACTTATTCTACACTCTTAGAAAAAAAGGTGCTACCAAGAGCTGTCCCCTTTGAAGAACCCTTTTTGGTTCCAGGTAGAACCCTTTCCACTGTTATACATGGAACCAGAAAGAGTTCTACCTGGAACCAAAAAGGTTACTTCTATAGGGACAGCCAAAGAACCGTTTTGGAATCCTTTTCTCTAAGAGTGTACCCTCCCTGTCCCTGCTATGAGCTAGTAGCCATTGATGTGACCGACTGCACCCAAGCCCCATTTGAAAGGGTCATTGATGCCCAGCTTTGGCCAGGGGCAGGCAGAGACTTGGCAGACTGCAGCGGCTGGCGCCATGCGTTATGGAAGAAGGCATGTGGCAGAGATTGCTTTCCAGTCTTCGTACCATCTATTTCCATTTGAGGAAATAGCCCTAGAGGATAAGGGGATGGGTTTGAAAAGTAGCAAACCAATACAAATCCATAGCCAGTTGGTTTTTTAATATTAGTTTAATCTTTGAAGATTTCTATCAAGGAATGGGCACGAAATGGTCTGCAGTAGACCTGGCATAGTATGTAGGTCACTCTTGTTCTGTGGATTGTAAAGCCCTGGCTCTGTTTCCTCAAAACAATGCTGTTGGTCAGGAAGATACTATTTCCACACTGTTGTGTTCTGTTTGGGCTCTGTTGTTTGTGACCTGGTTGTGTTTTGTATAGGCTCGGTTGTTTGTGACCTGGTTGTGTTTTGTATAGGCTCGGTTGTTTGTGGCCTGGTTGTCTTTTGTATAGGCTCAGTTGTTTGTGACCTGGTTGTGTTTTGTATAGGCTCGGTTGTTTGTGGCCTGGTTGTCTTTTGTATAGGCTCAGTTGTTTGTGGCCAGGTTGTGTTTTGTATAGGCTCGGTTGTTTGTGGCCTGGTTGTCTTTTGTATAGGCTCAGTTGTTTGTGGCCTGGTTGTGTTTTGTATAGGCTCAGTTGTTTGTGGCCAGGTTGTGTTTTGTATAGGCTCGGTTGTTTGTGGCCTGGTTGTCTTTTGTATAGGCTCAGTTGTTTGTGACCTGGTTGTGTTTTGTATAGGCTCGGTTGTTTGTGACCTGGTTGTGTTTTGTATAGGCTCGGTTGTTTGTGGCCTGGCCTGGATGTGTTGGGATCTGGAAATGATAGCTGCATAGCTGAGGGTGGGCTGTTGACTGGTGGTGGCCGATGCAATGTCCCGGCAGTGATAGCCATCGGTCCTGCCCAGGAAGGGAGAGGCCAGGCCAGCCTCTGGGGGTGTGGGACTCTGGCCTCTCAACTGGCCTTAAGAGCCAGTGCTGAGGGGGCTCAACCATGAAAGGTTGGGATTTAGGAAGCTCTGATCCAAGGGAGCTGCCTGGGGCTCATTGAAACCACAAGCAGAAGTGCAAACACAATCTGAAAATACACATGCTACAACATCCGTCTGGCCTTGAGGGTTTTATAAATTATTGTCCATGAAAATCTGTCTGATTTCAATAAAAAGCCCCTATGTTATGCTAGTCAATAGAGGCTATTTTAATAACCTTAGCTTTACCACAGTCATTGAGAATGAAAGAGAGAGAGGGAGACATATGAACAGAGGGAGAGAGAAACATCGTGTTCTGAGAGCTTGACCTGAGCTTGCAGGTCAGTTTCTGGCCAGATCTTGTTGTGTTCACCTTGTTTTCTGTAATTAGAACAAGACCTTGAACACTGTTAGGCTGTTCTCTACAAGACCTTGAACACTGTTAGGCTGTTCTCTACAAGACCTTGATCACTGTTAGGCTGTTCTCTACAAGACCTTGAACACTGTTAGGCTGTTCTCTTCAAGACCTTGAACACTGTTAGGCTGTTCTCTACAAGACCTTGAACACTGTTAGGCTGTTCTCTACAAGACCTTGATCACTGTTAGGCTGTTCTCTTCAAGACCTTCAACACTGTTAGGCTGTTCTCTTCAAGACCTTGAACACTGTTAGGCTGCTCTCTACAAGACCTTGATCACTGTTAGGCTGCTCTCTACAAGACCATGAACACTGTTAGGCTGTTCTCTACAAGACCTTGAACACTGTTAGGCTGCTCTCTACAAGACCATGAACACTGTTAGGCTGTTCTCTACAAGACCTTGCACACTGTTAGGCTGTTCTCTACAAGACCTTGAACACTGTTAGGCTGTTCTCTACAAGACCTTGAACACTGTTAGGCTGTTCTCTACAAGACCTTGAACACTGTTAGGCTGTTCTCTACAAGACCTTGAACACTGTTAGGCTGTTCTCTACAAGACCTTGAACACTGTTAGGCTGTTCTCTTCAAGACCTTGAACACTGTTAGGCTGTTCTCTACAAGACCTTGAACACTGTTAGGCTGTTCTCTACAAGACCTTGAACACTGTTAGGCTGTTCTCTACAAGACCTTGAACACTGTTAGGCTGTTCTCTACAAGACCTTGAACACTGTTAGGCTGTTCTCTTCAAGACCTTGAACACTGTTAGGCTGTTCTCTTCAAGACCTTGATCATATTTGGCTGCTTTTCACTTTGATCCTGAGCGTCTTAGTTGGGTATGTAATACCTCCGTTTCCTGTCACGTTCTTTCTCCATGAATCTGGAGGAATCCTCATTCACTAGGCATCTGTGAACCCCTGTACTGTCATTATGACTAAATTGACAACCTTTTACAGACAAGTGTTGCTATAAGCCTTGTGACAAAGTAAAAAATCGAAACAAATCAAATTGAATATGTCACATGCTTCGTAAACAACAGGTGTAGACTAACAGTGAAATGCTTACTTAGGGGCCCTTCCCAACAACGCAGAGAGAAAAAAATAGCACAAGGAATAAATACACAATGAGTAACGATAACTTGGCTATATATACAGGGCACCAGTACCGAGTCGATGTGGAGGGGTACGTGGTACTTGAGGTAGATATGTAGATACTGTATGGGTAGGGACAAAGTGACTAGGCAACAGGATAGATAATAAGCAGTAGCAGCAGCGTACAGTGGGGAGAACAAGTATTTGATACACTGCCGATTTTGCCGATTTTCCTACTTACAAAGCATGTAGAGGTCTGTAATTTTTATCATAGGTACACTTCAACTGTGAGAGACGGAATCTAAAACAAAAATCCCGAAAATCACATTGTATGATTTTTAAGTAATTAATTAGCATTTTATTGCATGACATAAGTATTTGATACATCAGAAAAGCAGAACTTAATATTTGGTACAGAATCCTTTGTTTGCAATTACAGAGATCATACGTTTCCTGTAGTTCTTGACCAGGTTTGCACACACTGCAGCAGGGATTTTGGCCCACTCCTCCATACAGACCTTCTCCAAATCCTTCAGGTTTCGGGGCTGTCGCTGGGCAATACGGACTTTCAGCTCCCTCCAAAGATTTTCTATTGGGTTCAGGTCTGGAGACTGGCTAGGCCACTCCAGGACCTTGAGATACTTCTTACGGAGCCACTCCTTAGTTGCCCTGGCTGTGTGTTTCGGGTCGTTGTCATGCTGGAAGACCCAGCCACGACCCATCATCAATGCTCTTACTGAGGGAAGGAGGTTGTTGGCTAAGATCTCGCAATACATGGCCCCATCCATCCTCCCCTCAATACGGTGCAGTCGTCCTGTCCCCTTTGCAGAAAAGCATCCCCAAAGAATGATGTTTCCACCTCCATGCTTCACGGTTGGGATGGTGTTCTTGGGGTTGTACTCATCCTTCTTCTTCCTCCAAACACGGCGAGTGGAGTTTAGACCAAAAAGCTCTATTTTTGAATCATCAAACCACATGACCTTCTCCCATTCCTCCTCTGGATCATCCAGATGGTCATTGGCAAACTTCAGACGGGCCTGGACATGCGCCTGCTTGAGCAGGGGGACCTTGTGTGCGCTGCAGGATTTTAATCCATGACGGCGTAGTGTGTTACTAATGGTTTTCTTTGAGACTGTGGTCCCAGCTCTCTTCAGGTCATTGACCAGGTCCTGCCGTGTAGTTCTGGGCTGATCCCTCACCTTCCTCATGATCATTGATGCCCCACGAGGTGAGATCTTGCATGGAGCCCCAGACCGAGGGTGATTGACCATCATCTTGAACTTCTTCTATTTTCTTCTATTTTCTAATAATTGCGCCAACAGTTGTTGCCTTCTCACCAAGCTGCTTGCCTATTGTCCTGTAGCCCATCCCAGCCTTGTGCAGGTCTACAATTTTATCCCTGATGTCCTTACACAGCTCTCTGGTCTTGGCCATTGTGGAGAGGTTGGAGTCTGTTTGATTGAGTGTGTGGACAGGTGTCTTTTATACAGGTAACGAGTTCAAACAGGTGCAGTTAATACAGGTAATGAGTGGAGAACAGGAGGGCTTCTTAAAGAAAAACTAACAGGTCTGTGAGAGCCGGAATTCTTACTGGTTGGTAGGTGATCAAATACTTATGTCATGCAATAAAATGCAAATTAATTACTTAAAAATCATACAATGTGATTTTCTGGATTTTTGTTTTAGATTCCGTCTCTCACAGTTGAAGTGTACCTATGATAAAAATTACAGACCTCTACATGCTTTGTAAGTAGGAAAACCTGCAAAATCGGCAGTGTATCAAATACTTGTTCTCCCCACTGTATGTGATGAGTCAAAAGAGTTGGTGCAACAGGGGATAAAATTCAGATAGTCTGGGTAGCTATTTCGTTAACTATTTATCAGTCTTATGGCTTGGGGGTAGAAGCTGTTCAGGGTCTTGTTGGTTCCAGACTTGGTACATCGTTACCGCTTGCCGTACGGTAGCAAAGAGAACACTCTATGAGTTGAGTGGCTTGAGTCTTTGACAATTTTTAGGGCCTTCTTTTGACACCGCCTGGTATAGAGGTCTTGGATGGCAGGGAGCTCGGCCCAGGTGATGTACTGGGCCATACGCACTACCCTCTGTAGCTCCTTACGGTCGGATGCCAAGCAGTTGCCATACCAAGCGGTGATGCAGCCAGTCAAGATGCTCTCAATGGTGCAGCTGTAGAACTTTTTGAGGATCTGAGGGCTCATGCCAAATATTTTCTGCCTCCTTAGGGGGAAGAGGTGTTGTCGTACCTTCTTCACAACTGTGTTGGTGTGTGTGGATCATGATTATTCCTTAGTGATGTGGAGACCAAGGAACTTGAAGCTCTCGACCCGCTCCACTACAACCCTGTGGATGGGGTTGTGCTTGGCACTGCGTTTCCTGTAGTCCACGATCAGCTCCTTTGTCTTGCTGATGTTGAGGGAAAGGTTGTTGTCAGGTCTTTGACCTCCTCCCTATAGGCTGTCTCATCGTCATCGGTGATCAGGCCTACCACCATCGTGTAGTCAGCAAACTTAATGATGGCGTTGGAGTCGTGTGCGACCACACAGTCATGGGTGAACAGGGAGTACAGGAGGGACTAAGCACGCACCCCTGAGGGGCCTCCATGTTGAGTGTCAGTGTGGCGGATGTGTTGTTGCCTACCCTCACAACCTGGGGGTAGGCAACAAGGATCCAGTTGCAGAGGGAGGGGTTCAGTCCCAGGGTACTGAGCTTAGTGATGAGCTTGGAGGGCACTATGGTGTTGAACGCTGAGCTGTAGTCAATGAACAACATTCTCACATAGGTGTTCCTCTTATCCAGGTGGGATAGGGCAGTGTGGGGTGCAATCAAGATTACGTCATCTGTGGATCTGTTGGGGCGATATGCAAATTGGATTGGGTCCAGGGTGTCTGGGATGATGGTGTTGATGTCATGACCAGCCCTTCAAAGCATTTCATGGCTACAGATGTGAGTGCTACGGGGCGATAGTCATTTAGACAGGTTACCTTAGTGTTCTTGGGCACAGGGACTATGGTGGTCTGCTTGAAACATGTAGGTATTGCAGACTGGGTCAGGGAGAGGTTGAACATGTAATTGAAGACACTTGCCAGCTGATCAGCGCATGCTCTGAGTACACGTCCTGGCAATCCATCTGGCCCCAAGGCCTTGTGAATGTTAACCTGTTTAAAGGTCTTACTCAAATCGTCTACGGAGAGCGAGATCACACAGTCGTCCAGAACAGTTACTTCACTGTCCTGTCAGTGCTCCCTCAGGAAAAGCACTTCATCTTCTCTTCCCAGAATAAAGCATTTCCTGGAAAATAAAGTGACCAGAATAAAGAAGTCTGTGTACTTCTCTCTATGGCTTCCCCTCTTGTTTCTCTCTGTGGCTTCCTCTCTTGTACTTGTCTTGTGGAGTTGCTGTCAGTCATCCAAGCACGAAGTCAACAACCTACAGCTGACTCATCTCTTTCATGAACAATCCCACTTCAAAAATACACAAATACACCAAAACAGTGTTTTATTTCAGCGTGTTCTCTGTGTAGAGAACAATTTATCTGTGAGCTGGAGTTGTCCACAGGGATTGAAGGGTTAAGGGTTGGGTAACGTTGCCCATGATGAGCTGCCCAAATATGTCAGGAAGAAAGACATTTCTCCTATTTTAGGAGGAATAGTCTAAATTTGTTTATGTTAAAATCAACAACAGGAAGTGTAGAATAGAAATAGAATGGCTGTCTCATCATCGTTAGGGAGTCAGAGTCACCACCCTGTCACAGAGTCATGATAATTGCCGGGGGAGATAGAGTGGCTTGTTTTTAATGTGGTCATACCAATGAGTGAGTCAGTGTGATGCTGATCAGCGTTAAAACCATAAGCATGACAGCTGACTTAGCAGGTCTGGGGTTCTGCCAGATGACCCTTGGTGGACGGGAAATAAGCCAGGGTAATTGGCCACTGTCCTGTTATTTTCTGTTCTGAGTGCTGAAAAGTCTCCCTATCATCCCAAGAATGTCTTCTACCTCTCTCCGCCAAAGTCAGAGGCAGACCATGGAGATGTGTTTGGTGCCGTAGAGTCACGTCCAGGATATTGCCATTTATAGGTTCATAAAGACAATGAACTGACTACTATGGGATTTTTCCAATGTTGATCTCTGGCAATCTCGCCTTGCAGATTTTTTCAGTTCTGTTTATTTACCACTGTTTATTTTTGTCCAGCATTGCTCTTTGAATACTTGTTTCACTTGGAGGAGGGGTGGAGGAGAGGAGGGGGTTGTTGTAGTCACTGTTAACACTGGCTCCATGACTGGGAGGAGGGGAGGAGGAGAGGGGAGGAAGAGGGTTGTTAACACTGGCTCCATGACTGGGAGGAGGGGAGGAGGAGAGGGGAGGAAGAGGGTTGTTGACACTGGCTCCATGACTGGGAGTCCCACACAGTAATTACCGATACCAGAGGGACACATGTGACCTCTGTCGTATATGTTCTGTTCTGTCCTGTACCCACCCTCAGCTGTTTGGAGAGAGAGGGAGGGAATGAGAGAGCGAGAAAGAGAGAGCGAGTGAATGGAAGATGGAAGGAGGGAAGGAGGGATGGGGAGAGGGATGGGCAGAGAGAGACAGGAGGAGAGCTGGAGAGAGAGAGAGAGAGAGAGAGATGAAGAGAAAGAGGAAAAAAGAGAGGGAGCGGGAGACATATTATGGACAGAGTGTAAGCCAGATGGATAAAGAGATAATACCTTACAGCAGTCCTGGGCTTTTGAGGGCCCCAACCAATGAAGGGACATTATTAGGTCTGCTTCTGAACACTTATTAGGTCAGCTTCTGAACGCTCATTAGGTCTGCTTCTGAACGCTCATTAGGTCTGCTTCTGAACGTTCATTAGGTCTGCTTCTGAACACTTATTAGGTCTGCTTCTGAACACTTATTAGGTCTGCTTCTGAACACTTATTAGGTCTGCTTCTGAACACTTATTAGGTCAGCTTCTGAACGCTCATTAGGTCTGCTTCTGAACACTTATTAGGTCTGCTTCTGAACACTTATTAGGTCTGCTTCTGAACGCTCATTAGGTCTGCTTCTGAACACTTATTAGGTCTGCTTCTGAACACTTATTAGGTCAGCTTCTGAACGCTCATTAGGTCTGCTTCTGAACGCTCATTAGGTCTGCTTCTGAACGCTTATTAGGTCTGCTTCTGAACGCTCATTAGGTCTGCTTTAGAACGTTCATTAGGTCTGCTTCTGAACACTTATTAGGTCTGCTTCTGAACGCTTATTAGGTCTGCTTCTGAACGCTCATTAGGTCTGCTTCTGAACGCTCATTAGGTCTGCTTCTGAACGCTCATTAGGTCTGCTTCTGAACACTTATTAGGTCTGCTTCTGAACGCTTATTAGGTCTGCTTCTGAACGCTCATTAGGTCTGCTTCTGAACGCTCATTAGGTCTGCTTCTGAACACTTATTAGGTCTGCTTCTGAACGCTCATTAGGTCTGCTTCTGAACGCTCATTAGGTCTGCTTCTGAACGCTCATTAGGTCTGCTTCTGAACACTTATTAGGTCTGCTTCTGAACACTTATTAGGTCTGCTTCTGAACACTTATTAGGTCTGCTTCTGAACACTTATTAGGTCTGCTTCTGAACACTTATTAGGTCAGCTTCTGAACGCTTATTAGGTCTGCTTCTGAACGCTCATTAGGTCTGCTTCTGAACGCTCATTAGGTCTGCTTCTGAACGCTCATTAGGTCTGCTTCTGAACACTTATTAGGTCTGCTTCTGAACACTTATTAGGTCTGCTTCTGAACACTTATTAGGTCAGCTTCTGAACGTTCATTAGGTCTGCTTCTGAACGCTCATTAGGTCTGCTTCTGAACGCTTATAAAGTCTGCTTTAGAACATTCATTAGGTCTGCTTTAGAACTCTCATTAGGTCTGTTTTAGAACTCTCATTAGGTCTGCTTTAGAACTCTCATTAGGTCTGCTTTAGAACATTCATTAGGTCTGTTTTAGAACTCTCATTAGGTCTGCTTTAGAACTCTCATTAGGTCTGCTTTAAACCGCTCATTAGGTCTGCTTTAGAACATTCGTTAGGTCTGTTTTAGAACTATCATTAGGTCTGCTTTAGAACTCTCATTAGGTCTGCTTTAGAACATTCGTTAGGTCTGCTTTAGAGTGTTCATTAGGTCTGCTTTAGAATGCTCATTAGGTCTGCTTTAGAACATTCATTAGGTCTGCTTTAGAGTGTTCATTAGGTCTGCTTTAGAATGCTCATTAGGTCTGCTTTAGAATGCTCATTAGGTCTGCTTTAGAGTGTTCATTAGGTCTGTTTTAGAACTCTCATTAGGTCTGCTTTAGAACGCTCATTAGGTCTGCTTTAGAACTCTCATTAGGTCTGCTTTAGAACTCTCATTAGGTCTGTTTTAGAACTATCATTAGGTCTGCTTTAGAACTCTCATTAGGTCTGCTTTAGAACTCTCATTAGGTCTGTTTTAGAACTCTCATTAGGTCTGCTTTAGAACATTCATTAGGTCTGTTTTAGAACTCTCATTAGGTCTGCTTTAGAACTCTCATTAGGTCTGCTTTAGAACTCTCATTAGGTCTGCTTTAGAACATTCATTAGGTCTGTTTTAGAACATTCATTAGCTTCAGAACGCTCATACCAGCTTATTAAAAATGATTGACTGGGGGTTGGCGATGGTGTGTTTGAAGAGAAAAACCTAGCTTGGAGCTATACAGTCAGGTACCTCCAATGTGACATGAACCTTAGACCTTAGTCACACCCCACTATCTTCCCTCTCAGGAGAGTCTATGAGAATGGACAGCTGCCTAAGGGACACTAACCATTCCCATGCCTGTTGGGCACTATAACATCCCCAATGCTCTGATGAGACCCTCTGTGATGAAAGCACAAGGTCATCTGGCATCAGCTCTCAATACCGATTGGCTTCCCTTTCATCACTGCCCTCTGATTGGCTGTCTCATGGGGAAAACAGTTGTGGGACCCTATAAAATCTGCGTTGTGGAGAACGCAGACGGACTCACTGAATCCAAACATTAAAACGGAATTCAACAATATTCAAAAATGTCTTGAACTTAGTAGAACATTTTTTAATTTGCCCAAGATTATAATAATACATGAACAAAATGCGTCAGTGACTCGTATTTTCATTCAACTTTCTGAAGAGACAAAGTGGGAATGCCCATGTCTGTGTGCCCATCATTTGTCTACCTCTTTGTTTAGTCGTTAGCGATGATGCTAATGAATCATCTTCTAGTAGATGGAAAGGCTTTACAAAAAACCTTCTCATTTAAATACAAAGTAGCCCAAGCCTACCTGGCAGAATGATATCATTATTATTATTTGCATTAATCCGGCAGCCATTTTGTTTATCAATCTCTGCAATCACATGTGCGCTACAGAAACACCTGCAACCAAACAAGTGTGTTACTGGTGCACACTTGAATTAAAGGGTATCCACATCCAAATAAAGGTTAAATAAAGGTTATATTTAAAAATTGTAATAAAAAAAAAAACACCCAAAAATGTAAACGTCTATATTTTTCCCAGACCTCAAAGGTTTAAGCATTGTTGTGGGCTTGTTGTTTTAATATAAAAAAGTGTGATTTTTAGAGCGAAAACCTGGAAAAACAAAACGTAGAAACAGAATTTTGAGGGAAAATACGGAATTAGGCAAAAAACTTATTTTAAAAGGCCCTACAGTTGGCTAATTTAGCATAAATTATAATTGTTGTGGATAAATGCTATGTGAAGACAACAATTGGTTCCAGTACTAATATAATCATATTTACATATGTCCATAACACATCGATGAAATCATAGGAATTTACTAGTGCCATTTCTTTGTGTGATTTTCTCCTATGCTAATTGGAAGCTGAGAAGAACCAGATGGTTTGGGCTGGTGATGAGACGACCAGAATCTAGTTGTGAAATTCCTGCATTGTGGTTCTCAAGGACCACTCCATTAGACCGCTGTCTGTTTTGATATGTCATGAGCTTCTATGACTCAATGTAGAACAGTGTTACCACCAATGATTTATATATAGACTAAATGACTGACAGGGGGCACTGTTTTGAAGCCACCATGCCTCCATCTTGGCACTTCCCCACCGTTGTAAACATTTTGGGTGGAAGGTGTGGAGAGGCATTTATTAATGTCTACATTCGTTTTTGCCACATTTATTATATTAAAAACACCTTAATACATACTTTAAAATCATATTATGTGAGCTAAACATAAAAATGAAAAAATATATTACAACATTTTCCGTAAAGTATAATTTTTTTTAAAGTTCTAATGTTACTGCCCCCACTACAACAACAAAAATACTTCAATACATGTAATTTTGTCCTTGAAACAATACTGTAGAATTCCATTCATTCCTATGGAGGACTGCTTCTTCTGGGGTGGTCCAATATGGCTGACCGGTGGCTTCAAACCCTCTCATTGGCCAATACATAACAGCAGCAAACCAGGGTTTATATACATCATTGGTTTCCACAATGGTCACCACAGAGTTCTGGCGTATACAGAGTGTACAAATTCAGTGACGTTTCTATGGTTACACATACAGCTTTATTTTGCTCTAGAAACTGTTTTAGGACTCTGTTTGGTGATAGGCTTGATGGGGTAAAAGGGACCAGGATTTGTCTCAACACTTGAAAAAAAACATGAATGAATGGGTTGGGTGGAATCAGAGTTCATGAAGTGGAATTGGCCCCAGTTCTGCTCACTAATGATACTGTTTACATTATGTTCACATCCCCATTACTTCTATCTGCCTCCTCCCCTGTTCCCAAGGCTCTCTCCCCTGTTCTCAAGGCTCTCTCTTCTGTTCTCAAGGCTCTCTCCCCTGTTCTCAAGGCTCTCTCCCCTGTTCTCAAGGCTCTCTCTTCTGTTCTCAAGGCTCTCTCCCCTGTTCTCAAGGCTCTCTCCCCTGTTCTCAAGGCTCTCTCTTCTGTTCTCAAGGCTCTCTCCCCTGTTCTCAAGGCTCTCTCCCCTGTTCTCAAGGCTCTCTCTTCTGTTCTCAAGGCTCTCTCTTCTGTTCTCAATGCTCTCTCCCCTGTTCTCAAGGCTCTCTCTTCTGTTCTCAAGGCTCTCTCCCCTGTTCTCAAGGCTCTATCCCCTGTTCTCAAGGCTCTCTCCCCTGTTCTCAAGGCTCTCTCTTCTGTTCTCAAGGCTCTCTCCCCTGTTCTCAAGGCTCTCTCCCCTGTTCTCAAGGCTCTCTCTTCTGTTCTCAAGGCTCTCTCCCCTGTTCTCAAGGCTCTCTCCCCTGTTCTCAAGGCTCTCTCTTCTGTTCTCAAGGCTCTCTCCCCTGTTCTCAAGGCTCTCTCCCCTGTTCTCAAGGCTCTCTCTTCTGTTCTCAAGGCTCTCTCCCCTGTTCTCAATGCTCTCTCCCCTGTTCTCAAGGCTCTCTCCCCTGTTTTCAAGGCTCTCTCCCCTGTTCTCAAGGCTCTCTCCCCTGTTCTCAAGGCTCTCTCCCCTGTTCTCAAGGCTCTCTCTTCTGTTCTCAAGGCTCTCTCCCCTGTTCTCAATGCTCTCTCCCCTGTTCTCAAGGCTCTCTCCCCTGTTCTCAATGCTCTCTCCCCTGTTCTCAAGGATCTATCCCCTGTTCTCCAGGCTCTCTCCCCTGTTCTCCAGGCTCTATCCCCTGTTCTCAATGCTCTCTCCCCTGTTCTCAAGGCTCTCTCTTCTGTTCTCACTCTAATAACATACCAGTAATGTTACCTCATCCCCAGCTAGTCTCTCATAGAACTGCACATGCATTCACAGTGAGTGCATTAGCCATGGTTCCTGGCTTTGATGGATCAAAAACATTGGTTGGACCAGTGGCCCATCTATGAGAGGGAGAGAGGGGTTAGCACTGTGAGCCTTACCAGCTGGGCCTGTTAAGAAAAAGATAGAGTGGGAGAGGAGGGAGAGGTACACAGAAGGAGAGCGAGAGTAAGGGAGAGGGGAGAGGGTAGAGGGTAGAGGGAGAGCACTTGCAGGAAGCGTGTTCGTAAGTGTTGGCCAAGGAGATGGAATCTGGTGTGTTTTTTGGCATAATGCTCCCCTGCTGCAGGCCCCATCGCTTGCTCTAGGGGAGGGCAGCAGGCTGGGACAGAGAGAGGGCGGGGAATGCTGCGAGAGAGAGGGAAAGATTGACAGGGAGAGAGAGGGGAAAGAGAGGGGGGGAGAGAACGCGGGATAGAAAGATTATTAGAGAAAGGCGGGAAAGATCATTTTTGAGGGATGGAGAGAGAGCCAGTTTGGAAGAGAACGAGAGAAAGAGAGGATGTGACGGGAGAGAAAAGGTTGAGGTAGAGGAGAGGGACATTTGGAGAGAGAGAGAGAGAGAGATTGCGAATGTGGCGGGAAAGAAAAGGTTGAGGTAGAGGAGAGGGACAGTTGGAGAGAGAGAGAGAGAGAGAATATGGCGGGAGAGAAAAGGTTGAGGTAGATTAGAGGGACCGTTGGAGAGAGAGAGAGAGTGAGAGAGAGAGAGAGAGAGAGAGAGAGAGAGAGAGAGAGAGAGAGAGAGAGAGAGAGATGCAGCTTAAGCCCCACCCTCTTCAACATATATATCAACGAATTGGCGCGGGCACTAGAACAGTCTGCAGCACCCGGTCTCACCCTACTAGAATCCGAAGTCAAATGTCTACTGTTTGCTGATGATCTGGTGCTTCTGTCACCAACCAAGGAGGGCCTACAGCAGCACCTAGATCTTCTGCACAGATTCTGTCAGACCTGGGCCCTGACAGTAAATCTCAGTAAGACCAAAATAATGGTGTTCCAAAAAAGGTCCAGTCACCAGGACCACAAATTCCATCTAGACACCGTTGCCCTAGAGCACACAAAAAAACTATACATACCTCGGCCTAAACATCAGCACCACAGGTAACTTCCACAAAGCTGTGAACGATCTGAGAGACAAGGCAAGAAGGGCCTTCTATGCCATCAAAAGGAACATAAATTTCAACATACCAATTAGGATCTGGCTAAAAATACTTGAATCAGTCATAGAGCCCATTGCCCTTTATGGTTGTGAGGTCTGGGGTCCGCTCACCAACCAAGATTTCACAAAATGGGACAAACACCAAATTGAGACTCTGCATGCAGAATTCTGCAAAAATATCCTCCGTGTACAACGTAGAACACCAAATAATGCATGCAGAGCAGAATTAGGCCGATACCCACTAATTATCAAAATCCAGAAAAGAGCCGTTAAATTCTACAACCACCTAAAAGGAAGCGATTCCCAAACCTTCCATAACAAAGCCATCACCTACAGAGAGATGAACCTGGAGAAGAGTCCCCTAAGCAAGCTGGTCCTAGGGCTCTGTTCACAAACACAAACACACCCCACAGAGCCCCAGGACAACAGCACAATTAGACCCAACCAAATCATGAGAAAACAAAAAGATAATTACTTGACACATTGGAAAGAATTAACAAAAAAACAGAGCAAACTAGAATGCTATTTGGCCCTAAACAGAGAGTACACAGTGGCAGAATACCTGACCACTGTGACTGACCCAAACTTAAGGAAAGCTTTGACTATGTACAGACTCAGTGAGCATAGCCTTGCTATTGAGAAAGGCCGCCGTAGGCAGACATGGCTCTCAAGAGAAGACAGGCTATGTGCACACTGCCCACAAAATGAGGTGGAAACTGAGCTGCACTTCCTAACCTCCTGCCCAATGTATGACCATATTAGAGAGACATATTTCCCTCAGATTACACAGATCCACAAAGAATTCGAAAACAAATCCAATTTTGATAAACTCCCATATCTACTGGGTGAAATTCCACAGTGTGCCATCACAGCAGCAAGATTTGTGACCTGTTGCCACAAGAAAAGGACAACCAGTGAAGAACAAACACCACTGTAAATACAACCCATATTTATGTTTATTTATTTTAACTTGTGTGCTTTAACCATTTGTACATTGTTACAACACTGCATATATATAATATGACATTTGTAATGTCTTTATTGTTTTGAAACTTCTGTATGTGTAATGTTTACTGTTCATTTTTATTGTTTATTTGACTTTTGTATATTACCTACCTCACTTGCTTTGGCAATGTTAACACATGTTTCCCATGCCAATAAAGCCCCTTGAATTGAATTGAATTGAGAGAGAGAGAGAGAGAGAGAGAGAGAGAGAGAGAGAGCGAGAGAGAGAGAGAGAGAGAGAGAGAGAGAGAGAGACAGAGAGAGAGAGAGAGAGAGAGAGAGAGAGAGAGAGAGAGAGAGAGAGAGAGAGAGAGAGAGAGAGAGAGAGAGAGAGAGAGAGAGAGAGAGAGAGAGAGAGCGAGAGAGAGAGAGAGAGAGACAGAGAGACAGAGAGACAGAGCGAGAGAGAGAGAGAGAGAGAGAGAGAGAGAGACAGAGAGAGAGAGAGACAGAGAGAGAGCGAGAGAGAGAGAGAGAGAGAGAGAGAGAGAGAGACAGAGAGAGAGAGAGAGAGAGAGAGAGAGAGAGAGAGACAGAGAGAGAGACAGAGAGAGAGCGAGAGAGAGCGAGAGAGAGAGAGAGAGAGAGAGAGAGAGAGAGAGAGAGAGAGAGAGAGAGAGAGAGAGAGAGACAGAGACAGAGAGAGAGAGAGAGAGAGAGAGAGAGAGAGAGAGAGAGAGAGAGAGAGAGAGAGAGAGAGAGAGAGAGAGAGAGAGAGAGAGAGAGAGGAAGAGAGAGAGAGAGAGAGAGAGAGAGAGAGAGAGAGAGAGAGAGAGAGAGAGAGAGAGAGAGAGAGAGGAAGAGAGAGAGAGAGAGAGAGCGAGAGAGAGGAAGAGAGAGAGAGAGAGAGAGAGAGAGAGAGAGAGGAAGAGAGAGAGAGAGAGGGAGGGAGTCCAGTACCTGAACGAGATCAAGGACAGCGTGGTGGCCGGCTTCCAGTGGGCCGTCAAGGAGGGTGCCCTGTGTGAAGAAAACATGCGTGCTGTCCGCTTTGACGTCCACGACGTGACCCTACACACAGATGCTATCCACCGTGGTGGTGGTCAGATCATTCCCACAGCCCGCCGAGTGCTGTATGCCTGCCAGCTTACAGCCCAGCCAAGACTCATGGAGCCTGTCTACCTGGTGGAGATTCAGTGTCCTGAGCAGGTGGTAGGAGGCATCTACGGTGTGTTGAACCGGAAGCGCGGTCACGTGTTCGAGGAGTCCCAGGTCATGGGGACCCCCATGTTCATCGTCAAGGCTTACCTACCTGTCAATGAGTCTTTCGGTTTCACAGCTGACCTGCGTTCCAACACTGGTGGCCAGGCCTTCCCCCAGTGTGTGTTTGACCACTGGCAGATCCTCCAGGGAGATCCCCAGGACTCTACCACCAAAATCTCTCAGATTGTGGCTGACACCCGTAAACGTAAGGGGCTCAAGGAGGGCATTCCTGCATTGGACAACTACCTGGACAAATTGTAAAAGGCTACTCTCTCATTGTCCCGTTGACAATTTTGATTCTCATTTTTACATTGTAAACACGCTTTGGCAATATGTACATTGTTACGTCATGCCAATAAAGCAAATTGAATTGAATTGAATTGAATTGAATTGAGAGAGAGAGAGAGAGAGAGAGAGAGAGAGAGAGAGGAAGAGAGAGAGAGAGAGAGAGAGAGAGAGAGAGAGAGAGAGAGAGAGAGTGGAACGTTTTACTAGAGTGCTGTCTGGTTGCCTTTCTATGTTGTTCTTTCAAATTGGTTTCATGTTAGCAGCAGAACCGTACATCCTTTTAGACATGGATCTTGTTCTCGCAAGTTACGTGTTCTCAGTTTTCCAAGCCCAACTTGTAGCCAGGACACAGGATACCCTATTGCACAAGATGTTGAAAATAGGTATTTTGGGGTTGAAAATATGTTGAAAATATGTTTTTCAACCAATTCTGCTCACTGGGTAAGATCTGCTATAATTCTTGAATATATATTTTTTTTTTTACAGAATATAGCAGTGGTGTTTACATGAAATTGACTGAAACAAGCTCTCTGATGTAGTCATGTGTCTCGTTTCAGCACATTGTCTGTTGACCCCTGACCTATTCTAGCATCTGTATGACAAGAAGAGGTTTGAGGCTCACACACTTTCTTAGAGATGAACACTAGTTATATTTGGCCCACACACTCAGACACACCCCTACCCAAGGCTTCTGTCACTTCCCTCTGTACACAATGAGATGTACAAGCCCTTGCCCTTTCCTGTGGCCATACAAACAGGCGCAACAGGGTTGGGGAGTGGAAACGCTGGGAAACACTGGCCGGCAGTGAGCTCAGCCATTACGAAAGCATGACTGTGGTCTTCGACCCTGCCTCAGCCCCACCACCACTGCTGCAGCGCTTCCACTTCCTCTGGGTCAGAGGTCAAGATCTGGAGCCCACTGCACATGGGAAATGGTGTGTGTGTGTGTGTGTGTGTGTGTGTGTGTGTGTGTGTGTGTGTGTGTGTGTGTGTGTGTGTGTGTGTGTGTGTGTGTGTGTGTGTGTGTGTGTGTGTGTGTGTGTGTGTGTGTGTGTGTGTGTGTGTGTGTGTGCGTGCGTGCGCGTGCGCGTACGTGTGTGTGTGTGTGTGTGTTTGCGTGCGTGCGTGCGTGCGTGCGTGCGTGCCAGACAGCAAAGGCTGTAGTGATGTCAAAGCAAAAGTTTCTAATGCATGGTTTTAACCAGGCTATTAGTTGTACTTTGTAGCCCTTTGTCTGTTTATGTGAATCAGTGTGCATATGACCTCGTTGGTGCACTTATGATCATGTGCACATGCTCCCAGGCTACAACTGTGCCATTGTGTGAGTGACACCAAGGAGAAGTATATATTAGCAAGATAAATGCAGCAGCCTCAGACGGTCCCACCAAACGCCTCTGAGAGTGTTGGGACTTGCATACCATACTTCCCTGGTCATGGTATTTCTACTGTAATCTACGTTCAGGTGGATCATATCTTCGTTGGACGACAGAACTCTCTTATCTGGCTTTAGATGTGTTTTCTCTCTCTCTTTATCTCTCTGTCCGTCTGAGCGAGGGAGCATTTCCTCCGGCCCATCTTCCCCGGTGGCCTCGCCAGCCCCACCACTCCCATCCCTCTTTCCTGGAGGAAAATACAACAACAAAAAACAGACGGCGGAAAGCAAGACTTAGCGGTTAGCTTCAGAATGCTATGTGTATGTTTGACTGTGTGTTTGGTTTAATATTGTTTCTCGTTGGAAAAATGGTCTGTTGTTATGTTTCAGGTGACCACAGCTTGCATCCCAGCTCTCCCGTCTGATCTGGTAAGTTGACCACTCGTTCTCTCTCTCTCTCTCTCTCTCTCTCTCTCTCTCTCTCTCTCTCTCTCTCTCTCTCTCTCTCTCTCTCTCTCTCTCTCTCTCTCTCTCTCTTGCTCTCTCTCTTTTATAGTCCACTTCATTCCTTCAATTTATGTTTGAAATAAACCAGCTGTGACCGTCCCTAAATCTGCAGTGCTGTTGGAAAATGGCAGAAGCTTCTCTTTTCCTTGGCTTGTAGAGTGGGCTTGGTTTGTTCTCGTATGAGGAGAGGGTTTTCTAGAAGTAGATTGTAACAGGAAGTAGTATAGGTTGGGCCATCAGGAAAGAAGCCTGTTTGTTGCATTACCGTATGTCTCTCCTTGTTGCATTACCGTATGTCTCTCCTTGTTGCATTACCGTATGTCTCTCCTTGTTGCATTACCGTATGTCTCTCCTTGTTGCATTACCGTATGTCTCTCCTTGTTGCATTACCGTATGTCTCTCCTTGTTGCATTACCGTATGTTTCTCCTTGTTGCATTACCGTATGTCTCTCCTTGTTGCATTACCGTATGTTTCTCCTTGTTGCATTACCGTATGTCTCTCCTTGTTGCATTACCGTATGTCTCTCATTGTTGCATTACCGTATGTCTCTCCTTGTTGCATTACCGTATGTCGGTTCTTGTTGCATTACCGTATGTCTCTCATTGTTGCATTACCGTATGTCTCTCATTGTTACATTACCGTATGTCTCTCCTTGTTGCATTACCGTATGTCGGTTCTTGTTGCATTACCGTATGTCTCTCCTTGTTGCATTACTGTATGTCGGTTCTTGTTGCATTACCGTATGTCTCTCATTGTTGCATTACCGTATGTCTCTCCTTGTTGCATTACCGTATGTCGGTTCTTGTTGCATTACCGTATGTCTCTCATTGTTGCATTACCGTATGTCTCTCCTTGTTGCATTACCGTATGTCGGTTCTTGGTGCATTACCGTATGTCGGTTCTTGTTGCATTACCGTATGTCTGTCCTTGTTGCATTACCGTATGTCTCTCATTGTTGCATTACCGTATGTCTCTCCTTGTAGCATTACCGTATGTCTCTCCTTGTTGCATTACCGTATGTCGGTTCTTGTTGCATTACCGTATGTCGGTTCTTGTTGCATTACCGTATGTCGGTTCTTGTTGCATTACCGTATGTCTCTCCTTGTTGCATTACCGTATGTCTCTCCTTGTTGCATTACCGTATGTCGGTTCTTGTTGCATTACCGTATGTCTCTCCTTGTTGCATTACCATATGTCTCTCCTTGTTGCATTACCGTATGTCTATCCTTGTTGCATTACCGTATGTCTCTCCTTGTTGCATTACCGTATGTCAGTTCTTGGTGCATTACCGTATGTCGGTTCTTGTTGGAATTACCGTATGTCGGTTCTTGTTGCATTACCGTATGTCGGTTCTTGGTGCATTACCGTATGTCGGTTCTTGGTGCATTACCATATGTCTTTCCTTGTTGCATTACCGTATGTCGGTTCTTGTTGCATTACCGTATGTCTCTCCTTGTTGCATTACCATATGTCTCTCCTTGTTGCATTACCGTATGTCTATCCTTGTTGCATTACCGTATGTCTCTCCTTGTTGCATTACCGTATGTCAGTTCTTGGTGCATTACCGTATGTCGGTTCTTGTTGGAATTACCGTATGTCGGTTCTTGTTGCATTACCGTATGTCGGTTCTTGGTACATTACCGTATGTCGGTTCTTGGTGCATTACCATATGTCTTTCCTTGTTGCATTACCATATGTCTCTCATTGTTGCATTACCATATGTCTCTCATTGTTGCATTACCGTATGTCTCTCCTTGTTGCATTACAGTATGTCAGTTCTTGGTGCATTACCGTATGTCGGTTCTTGTTGCATTACCGTATGTCGGTTCTTGTTGCATTACCGTATGTCTCTCCTTGTTGCATTACCGTATGTCGGTTCTTGGTGCATTACCGTATGTCGGTTCTTGTTGCATTACCGTATGTCGGTTCTTGTTGCATTACCGTATGTCTCTCCTTGTTGCATTACCGTATGTCGGTTCTTGTTGCATTACCGTATGTCTCTCCTTGTTGCATTACCGTATGTCGGTTCTTGGTGCATTACCGTATGTCGGTTCTTGTTGCATTACCGTATGTCTCTCCTTGTTGCATTACCGTATGTCGGTTCTTGTTGCATTACCGTATGTCGGTTCTTGGTGCATTACCGTATGTCGGTTCTTGTTGCATTACCGTATGTCGGTTCTTGTTGTATTACCGTATGTCGGTTCTTGTTGCATTACCGTATGTCTCTCCTTGTTGCATTACCGTATGTCTCTCCTTGTTGCATTACCGTATGTCGGTTCTTGTTGCCTACAGCAGCGCAAAGGACCTGCTCCATCCCGACACATCCAACACATGGTAAGAGTGTTCTTTCTTCCTCTCCACAAATTAATGCTGATGCTGTTTCTCTTATCGGTGTCAGAAATGGTGGTCATTTCATTTCTCTCTGTCTTCAGGGCTCCACAAGGTCTTTGACTTACAACAAACAGAGGAACACCCTCTCCAGGTAACTCAGCTCTATCATACCCTATTTCAATTCATAATTACCTCGAAGAGGAGGATGAGGATGAGGGGGAGGATGAGGAGGAGGATTTCATGGAGCATTATGATGAGGAGGGGGAAGAGGAGGAAGAGGAGGAGGAGGGAGGAGTAGGGGGAGGATGATGAGGAGGAGGATGTACTGGACCATTATGATGAGGAGGGGGAAGAGGAGGGGGAGGGAGGAGGAGGGGGAGGATGATGAGGAGGGGGATGTACTGGACCATTATGATGAGGAGGGGGAAGAGGAGGAGGAAGGAGAGGAGGAGGTGAGAGATGATGATGTAATCTAGCATTATGATGAGGAGGAGGATGAGGAGGAGGAAGGAGAGGAGGAGGAGAGAGATGATGATGTACTCTAGCATTATGATGAGGAGGAGGATGTACTGGAGCATTATGAGGAGGAGGAGGAAGAGGAGGAGGAGGGGGAGGGAGGAGGAAGAAGGAGAGGACGAGGAGAGAGATGCTGATGTAGGAGGATGTACTGGAGCATTATGATGAGGAGGGGGATGAGGAGGAGGAGGGGGAGGGAGATGAGGAGGAGGAGGAAGAGGAGGGGGATGTACTGGACCATTATGATGAGGAGGGGGAAGAGGAGGAGGAAGGAGAGGAGGAGGTGAGAGATGATGATGTAATCTAGCATTATGATGAGGAGGAGGATGAGGAGGAGGAAGGAGAGGAGGAGGAGAGAGATGATGATGTACTCTAGCATTATGATGAGGAGGAGGATGTACTGGAGCATTATGAGGAGGAAGAGGAGGAGGGGGAGGGAGGAGGAGGAAGGAGAGGAGGAGGAGGGAGATGATGATGTACTGTAGCATTATGATGAGGAGGAGGATGTACTCCTACTCCTCTTTATTCTCTTAATTTTTCTTCTCTTCTCCCCGCTCTCGCTCTCTCTCTCTCTGTTTCTATGTTCTCACTCCTAATTTTATCCCTCTCATTCTCCACCTCCTGCCATTCTCCACATCATCTCATTCTCCACATCTCATTCTCTACCTCCTGCCATTTTCCACCTCATCTCATTCTCCACCTCATCTCATTCTCCACCTCATGCCATTCTCCACCTCATCTCATTCTCCACATATCATTCTCCACCTCCTGCCATTCTCCACCTCCTGTCATTCTCCACCTCATCTCATTCTCCACCACATCTCATTTTCTACCTCATCTCATTCTCCACCTCCTGCCATTCTCCACTTCATCTCATTCTCTACCTCATCTCATTCTCCACCTCATCTCATTCTCCGCCTCATCTCATTCTCCACCTCATCTCATGCTCCACCTCATCTCATTCTCCACCTCATCTCATTCTCCACCACATCTCATTTTCTACCTCATCTCATTCTCCACCTCCTGCCATTCTCCACTTCATCTCATTCTCTACCTCATCTCATTCTCCACCTCATCTCATTCTCTACCTCATCTAATTCTCCATCTCCTGCCATTCTCCAACTCATCACATTTTCCACCACATCTCATTTTCTACCTCATCTCATTCTCCACCTCCTGCCATGCTCCACCTCATCTCATGCTCCACCTCATCTCATTCTCCACCTCATCTCATTCTCCGCCTCATCTCATTCTCCACCTCATCTCATTCTCCGCCTCATCTCATTCTCCACCTCATCTCATTCTCTACCTCATCTCATTCTCCACCACATCCCATTCTCTACCTCATCTCATTCTCCACCTCCTGCCATTCTCCAACTCATCTCATTTTCCACCACATCTCATTTTCTACCTCATCACATTCTCCACCTCCTGCCATGCTCCACCTCATCTCATGCTCCACCTCATCTCATTCTCCACCTCATCTCATTCTCCGCCTCATCTCATTCTCCACCTCATCTCATTCTCCGCCTCATCTCATTCCCCGCCTCATCTCATTCTCCACCTCATCTCATTTTCCACCTCATCTCATTCTCGAACTGCACTACCTCCTGGTCTTTCTGTGGTGCATTACATCTTTTTCAGAGTTTCTCTCTTGACCCCATTCTTCAAATCCGTCGCGACCCCTAGTTTGGTGAACGCTGGGTTAATTTATATAAGGGAGACTGAAAATGTACGTTTTCAGGGTTGTTTTAGAGCTCAAAGCAGTAACAGAACAGAAATCTATAGACCACAGCATAAATCCCAGCAATCTCCCTGATTAGGAGTATCAGTGTGGACCGTGTGATGGAGAGAGTCATGGAGCGTCATTATGACTTTGACCTGACCTACATCACCGAGGGGATCATCTCCGTGTTCTTCCCCCCTCTGCTGGACGAGCAGCGCTACCGTCTCAACCTCAAGGAGGTGACCGCCATGCTCAGGTCCAAGCACCAGGATAAGTTCCTGGTGAGTACAGTACTTCCTGCCGCTGATGTAGACATGAACTAGCTTCTAATATCCACACTACCAGCAAAGCACTTAATATGAAGGAATGCATTGGGCATGCATTCTAAGTGGTATGCTGGTATGGATATTGGAAAGTAGCCATACACTCAATGATGCTTTCATATGGGGTTTTATATGTGTTACTTGCTGGCAGGGGCGTCATGCACCACACAAAAATCTGAGGGGTCACAAAGTACGTGAGGATGGCTGGGGGGTGGTCCGGCGGGGGGCTAGGACCCCCTTTTCGAAAGTTTGAGAATTTTTCAAACAATTGAAACAACCTTTTCCTGCAATCTAAAGCCATAATCATAATGTTTAATTGTATGCCAAAGAAACATCTAGCTAAACATCTCTCTTGAGCTGTCTGTATCCTCTTGGCTATTTTCTTAAAGAAACTAAATATGCTTCTCTGCATCCCTGCTAAAATCTGGATAAAAGATTGAAAGGAATGTTAGTCTTATTCAGAACATTTAGTAATTGCTTGCTTTTCTAAAGTATACCAACCTTGCCAGCAGACATGCCAGCTAAGATAGTTAGACAAGCTAGCTACTCTAACTTGATTGATAGCCTGAAATGGATTCTTGGTAGCTAATTGGGAGATGAGGTTGGGAGATTCGGAACCTAGCTGGGTTAGCTAAAGACAACTTAATAAAATGGCTAGGTGGCTAGTAGTATTACAGAGAAACAACAACAAAATATGATTATTTTATATATAAAAATGTAAAAAAGACAAATCTGAGGGGGTGCCCCCTATGGTGATGATGCCTCTGCTTGCTGGGCTGGTTGTACACACATTCATTTGAATATCCATTTTCCTTTCAGCTCTTCAACCTCTCTGAACGACACCGTGACATCA
Source organism: Salvelinus alpinus (assembly GCF_045679555.1). Taxonomy (NCBI): domain Eukaryota; kingdom Metazoa; phylum Chordata; class Actinopteri; order Salmoniformes; family Salmonidae; genus Salvelinus; species Salvelinus alpinus. The sequence continues at coordinate 36,736,355 of NC_092113.1, forward strand.
CCCGCATGAATCCAAAGGTATCATTTTTTATTTTCTGTATCAATACTGTATCAGTTTCTAAGGCTAAATATATTAATGTACTTTTCCTCACTATTTTCCCATGTGGTCCAGGTCCTTGACTTCGGCTGGCCTGACTTCCATGCCCCTCCCCTGGACAAGATCTGTGCCATGTGTAAGGCCATGGAGACGTGGCTGACCTCCGACCCCCAGCATGTGGTGGTCCTGCACTGCAAGGTCAGGGTTCAGGCCTGCTTCTGACTAGGTTTTAAAGGGTAGTTATGTTGTTTTAGGGGCTTTTAGGGACTGCTGGCTTCACATAGATGACTCACGTATTTCACTCACAGAGGCTCTTTGATCAGTGCAATATGTAATATTTGTATCTTTTCACTGTGAAATGTTGAAATTGCTATGAGATCTTGTAGGGGTAGTGACATTCGTGTCTTTAAAACAATAATAATCAGTTTATTCTTCAAGCCCAGGGCTAAAAACCGTTGAGGCTTCATGTTCTTTTGGCACTGATCTTTCTCCTTCAGGGCAACAAGGGCAAAACAGGAGTGATTATTGCAGCCTACATGCACTACAGCAAGATCTCTGCAGGGTGAGTGTTCTGTCCTGCATCCAAAGCCACAGTTTCCACACTGAGCATGGTTTAGGGCTGTAGTAGTGGAAACTGGCTTGTTCTTTGGCTCAAGCCAGCTGCATTCATGTACTTCTGGCTCTCAGAGAGCCTGGTCTTGTCCATAATGGGAAAGTTATGTAAATGTTGTATAATTCTCTACATGAAGTGTGTATTCTTGTTGTGCAGTGTGTCACTTTAATTCTGTGTTTTTTTGTGTTTGAGCAGGGCAGACCAGGCCCTCAGCACCCTGGCCATGAGGAAGTTCTGCGAGGATAAGGTATCTTCCTCCCTCCAACCGTCCCAAAACAGGTAAGCACCATCTACATGTTGTCTATATCACTAACCAACAAGTGCTGTAAATGTCTGTATGTTTCTCTCGCTCTTTCCCTCTTCCTTCCCATCCCTCTCTCTCAGGTAGACACTGAGTGTACAAAACATTAAGAACACGTGCTCTTTCCATGACATAGACTGACCAGGTGAATCCAGCTGAAAGCTATGATCCCTTATTGATGTCACTTGTTAAATCCACTTCAATCAGTGTAAATGAAGGGGAGGAGACATGTTAAAGAAGGATTTCTAAACCTTGAGACAATTGAGACATGGATTGTGTATTTGTGCCATTCCGAGGGTGAATGGGCAAGACAGAAGATTTAAGTGCCTTTGAACGGGGTATGGTAGTAGGTGCCAGGCATACCGGTTTATGTCAACAACTGCAACGCTGCTGGATTTTTCATGCTCAACAGTTTCCTGTGGGTATCAAGAATGGTCCACCACCCAAAGGACTTCCAGCCAACTTGACACAACTGTTGCAGCATTGGGAGTCAACATGGGCCAACATCCCTGTGGAACTCTTTTGACACCTTGTAGAGTCCATTCCCAACGAATTGAGGCTGTTCTGAGGGCAAAAGGGGAGGTGTTCCTGTTTGGTATACTCAGTGTATATATTACTTCATGCATCCTTTTCACCTACATTCAGTGTTGATTTATTTGATTTGATGTTGTCTTTTGTGATGTATGCTTACTAATCACCCAACCCTCCCTCCCCCTCTCTCTCTCCCTCTTCCCTCGCTCTCTCTCTCGCTCTCTCTCTCACGCTGCCCTCCCTCCCTCTATCCCTCCCTCTTTATCTCTCCCTCTTCCCTCGCTCTCCCTCTTCTCTCTCTCTCTCTCTCTCTCTCTCGCTCTCTCTCTCACGCTGCCCTCCCTCCCTCTCTATCTCTCTATCTCTCTCAGGTATATCTACTACTTTGGGGGGCTCCTCTCTGGGGCGATCAAGATGAACAGCAGTCCGCTATTCCTCCACCAGGTCCTCATCCCCACGCTTCCTAACTTCCAGGGCAAAGGAGGTGAGGCCGTGCGAGGGGACCACACACTTGTTTCCCCTGACTGACAGTTGGCTCCTCCCATCCTCAGATTAGACCACTACACTTGGGTGTTGAGTCTGTCTCAGTCTGTCTTTACAGTAGAGACCGTGGTGTGTGTGTGCGTGCTAGTGCGTGCATGTACCAGGTGTGTGTGTGTGTGTGTGTGTCTGTGAAGGCCTGTCTGTGCAGAAGGCTCTGAGATATGGCCCTGTGAAAGATAGCAGTGTTTTCAGATGGTCAAATTCACCCTCCACCTACACACGGGGCTGTTTATCTTGAATTGTTTGACGGATAGGGACAGAGACAGTCAGCACATTCCACTGTGTAACACTGAACACCGCCTCTCTTTATCATTGCCCAGGTTACTTCCCCTTCCTGAAGCTTTACCAGTCCATGCAGCTGGTCTACACCTCAGGGATATAGTGAGTCTGCATCACTTCATGTCCTACAGTATTATCAACCAACACCACTTACAGAAAAGACAAATCTCTATAACTTGGACAGGATGTGCCTTTAGGCCTACTTGTCCTTGTGTGTGTCTATTTGTATTGATATGTTGTGTGTTGTCTGTCCACAGTGACTTGCAGGGTTCTGTGGGCAGAAGACTGTGTGTGACCATTGAGCCAGCACTGCTGCTGAAGGGAGACATCATGGTGAGTGAGACCATCTGTCTGGCCATTAGACTAGTCCACTTTTTTTCTCAAGTGAAGTCACCGCCTTGCCACTGGCAGTCCATCAAGTATGCTTATCCTCTCCTTCTTCTCACTGATCTGTTGTTCTGTTCCCTCTCTACCTCTCTGTCTCTCCCTGCAGGTGAAGTGTTACCACAGACGGGCCCAGGGTGCAGAGAGGGACACAGTGTTCAGACTGCAGTTCCACACCTGCACCATCCACGGGGCCCAGCTATGGTTCGGCAAGGGGGAGCTGGATGAGGCCTGTACTGGTAGGAACTAGTGGGGTTCTGGGGAGGGGGCAGGGAGAGGAAAGGGTCTCTCTGTTCAGGGCCTGAGGTATCTGTTTTGTTAGGTCGGTGTGGAACAATGAAGCTTGTTTATTCAACATGGTGGTTAAGGGAAGTGCTCAGTAGAAATGCCTGTATGCAGCAGATGTGTCAAAATGAATCAATCCCTCAACAACACAGTATGTGTGGTGGTTCATTGCTTCATTGTATATTGTATATTGAACACGATCATTTCCTAATTCTGCTAATGTGATTACGTTCTGTGAAATGTTAAATTACTCCCAGCTGAAAAGTTGTGCCATGTACTGAAAAAGCACCAGGGGATTATGTGGCAGTAATGATCCCAATCGTATAATTACTGACAGAACTTAAAGGAAAACAGTAAAATGTATTTTCTCAGATGAACGATTTCCCTCGGATGCCACTGTGGAGTTTGTCTTCTCCTCTGGACCAGAGAAAATGAAAGGTTTGTTTGAACTATGCATTTACAGTGTAACAGTGCCAGGGAACACAATAACACGTTTGTATTGATGTGTTTGATCACGTGTCTAATAACATGAACTCTCTCCTCAGGGCGTGAGTACCAGAGAAATGACCCTGCTGTCACAGTGGACTACAACACAGCTGATCCAGTGGTGCGCTGGGACTCCTATGAGAACTTCAACCAGCGCTACCAGGACAGCCTCGATGGTACAGTACAGAGCAGTACAGAGGACCAGGGAGAAACTCTCAATAACACATTCAGCCCGCAGTTAATACTGTGCTGATGATACTGTACTCTGAAGCTATGTTAAACCTCTGCTCTCTCTCCCCCTCTCAGACATAGCCCACACCAGGGGTCCAGTGGACGGAAGTCTGTACGCCCAGATAAAGAAGCGTCTCTCAGCCCCAGGCTCTGGCTCCCTGACCTCCACCAATGGCAGTCCAGCAGGCACCAGCGAGGAGAGGCCCAGTCAGAGCCATCTGCTCTCTCCCAGCTCTGACTCTCTCACTCACTCCGGCCACTCGTCTGCCCTCCCAGAGCGGCCAGAGGAGTCCCGAGGGCTCCCGCCACCCACCCGGCAGGAGAGAGAGGACCTGGACCGACTGCTGGGGGGCATCGAGGGGGAGAGGAACGGCCTGGACAGAGAGAGGGAGACTGCCATCCTGGACGATGGGGACTCGTCCTCGCCGTCTGAGCAGACAGGCACCCTGAGGCTGGACCGCTCCTGTTCTTGCCGGGTGGGCTACCACTCCCAGCGCTGTGCCGAGCCCGGCTGTGACCGACTCCACCTCATGTCCAGCGGCTACTGCCGGGACAGAGCGCCGGGCACCAACGGCCACCCTGGGTCACCGCCCTTGACTAACCCTGCCACCGTCCCCTCACACATGGACCTGTGTCAGCACTACAGCCCACACCCTCACCCCCATCAGGCCTTGCCTCCCCCTGACCTGGTATGGAATCGCCAGCAGGACCCTCCACACTACCTGCACCGTGAGGGACCCTCTCGTCACCCCTCTCTGTGCCCCTATCCATCCCAGGACCTGACCTCTCACCCCCACACCCTTCATCCCGGGCGCCTGCTCTGTAGAAGTGATGACTATGGTCCGTACCACCACCCTCCCTCACACACCCACCATCACCCTCACCACCCCAAGTCCTCCGGGTCCTACCAAGATATGCTGCTGCTGGACGGCCTGCCGCCCCCTAGCTGCCCCTGCCGGGACTGCCTCATCAGGAGGGAGGATTCAGCCTTCCACGGCCTGAGGCTGGAGCGAGGAGAGAGCTTCCACTGGGACAGAGAGGCAGAACTGCAGCATCGGGAAGCAGGGCTAAGGAGAGTAAGGGAATCTGAGCTGCCTAGAGGGGCAGAGATGCACTGGGAGAGGGAGGCAGCAGGACTGAGAAGAGGCAGGGAGATGTCACTGCACTGGGAGAGAGACAGGGAGGCAGAGCTCCAATGGGAGAGGGAGAGAAAGGCCGACTATTGGCACCGGAGGGCCTACAGGCTTCAGGACCACGAGCTACCTGCCTTCACCTTTGACCCCCTACCGTCCGGCCACCCTGCATACCCGGAGGCGTCTCGCTCCCACGGCCACGCCCACCTGGACCTGAAGTACAGCAACAGCAGCAGCAGTGGCTACCAGACCCCGCACCAGGTCTGCCTCTGCTCCCCCTACCAGCCCTCACCCTCTGAGAGCAGGGGTTATGCCTCAGGCTACCAGTCTGAGTCCACCTCCCCTCTGCCCCCTCCCTCCACCCTGTCAGGCCCCTGCATCCACACCAGAGGGCCAGCAGACCACAACCCCGAAGCCCACCCTCAGCAGTACCCATCCGAGAGCCAGACAGGTGAGACAACCCCCACTGGTTTATTTATTAGCGACAACATATAAGATGATTTCATGAAATACATTTAAACAAATGTAGGAAATCATTATTCAACTGTCAGTTCTGTCACATAAAGTCATTCTCTCTGTTCGCTGTCTTCCATAAGATGGAAGGGGGATGAGTGAGAACGTGAGTTGGCGGGACCACATCTCCCAGGGTTCCTTCAAGAGGATGCATCCTTCAAGAGATGTCCCATGTTCCACGCCCTCTGACCTCTCTAGGCCGCCCACCCCTGTTCTCACCAGCAGCCCTCTGTGCACACAAGAAAGGTGCCTATTCTGTTGTTTTTTCTGCAAAAGTCACATATCAGAAATAAAACATTCCAACATTAAATGTAAGAATATATTGCATACCTCTTTAATATGACTTTCTGTTTGTTTCAGCCTCAGTCTAGGTGTGCAAGAGTGTGAAGTTGGATCGACTGACATAGTCAACAGTGACTGTGAGTCTGTCCAGTCTCAGGATAGGCCCGGCAGTGCTGCTGCTCAGGGGTCGCAGGTCAACCAGCAACACATCCCTGACCCTTTACAGTCTACATCCGTGACACCCACACCTTCCCCCACCCAACCCAACAGCCACTGGACCACACTGACAGCAACACAACCATCTTCACCCCACCAGCCCCAGAACCACAGTGCTACATCTTCACCCCACCAGCCCCAGAACCACAGGGCTACATCTTCACCCCACCAGCCCCAGAACCACAGTGCTACACCTTCACCCCACCAGCCCCAGAACCACAGTGCTACACCTTCACCCCACCAGCCCCAGAACCACAGTGCTACACCTTCACCCCACCAGCCCCAGAACCACAGTGCTACACCTTCACCCCACCAGCCCCAGAACCACAGTGCTACACCTTCACCCCACCAGCCCCAGAACCACAGTGCTACACCTTCACCCCACCAGCCCCAGAACCACAGTGCTACACCTTCACCCCACCAGCCACAGAACCACAGTGCTACACCTTCACCCCACCAGCCCCAGAACCACAGTGCTACACCTTCACCCCACCAGCCCCAGAACCACAGTGCTACACCTTCACCCCACCAGCCACAGAACCACAGTGCTATACCTTCACCCCACCAGCCCCAGAACCACAGTGCTATACCTTCACCCCACCAGCCCCAGAACCACAGTGCTACATCTTCACCCCACCAGCCCCAGAACCACAGTGCTACACCTTCACCCCACCAGCCCCAGAACCACAGTGCTACACCTTCACCCTCAACTACAACCAGCCAGCCCAGCAACCACTGCCACCCTGCTACACCCACTCAGACACGCACTGAGAAAGCTAGCCTAACTGGTCCAAAGACCACCCTTCCTACAGAGACTGCTATACTGCCTCCTGTTGGCCAGCCCCAGTTCCAGTCCCCCAACCCTGTACCTGGAGCATGTCCACTCAGGAAACTGACCACAGAGGTCCCTAAATCCAGCTCCACCTCCACCTCGGCCACTTCCTCCCCCAAGCCTCCTATCAGCAGTCTGGAAGGGTCCCCCTCCTCAGAACCTCCTGTGCCCGGCTTCGCCACCCTGGGCCGGAGGTTGATGCTGGTCACTGAGCCCCCAGGACCCCTGCAGCACTACCCTGGCATGGAGGGCAGCACCAGCGGGCACTCTCCAGCCCCTGAGGTACACACCACCCCCACATTCCCCACCTCTGCCACTGGCTGCTATCCCCAATCTGTCCCACATGTGCCATACTCGAGCTACACTCCTGTCACCATCCCCCAGCGCCCACTCCCAGAGAAGCGGGGTCAGTCTGCCCAGCCAGGGTCGCCTAATTTCGGGGTGAGGACCCTGAGGCCAACCCCCTCACAGCACCATGTCACCTTCTCTCCAACGGTGGGGGAGATGGCGCCCCCTGCAGGCCAAGGAGTGCTATCTCTGGAGAGTGAGATGGCAGGCAGAGTCAGTGTTACGTTTGTCCAGGACAACTCACGCTTCTGGTACAAGCCTGGCATCTCCAGGGACCAAGGTAACTTCAGTTACTGTTTTACTCTTCATAAATAAAGCAGACTGTTATGCAAAATGCATGAAAAAAATTGTATGTCTATTTTCTCTATTCCTGTAGCCATCGCTGCGCTGAAGGAGAGAGAACCAGGGGCCTTTCTTATCCGGGACAGCAACTCCTTCCAGGGAGCCTATGGCCTGGCGCTGAAAGTGGCCACCCCGCCCGCTAACCTCAACAACCACAGCAGCAGAGGTATGACTCAACGACTGCCCCTTGTCTTCATCTCAACCACCTAGATTTCTTCGACACAAAGCACTTCAATTTCTGCTAGCTAGTAATGTTCTCCCTGTAACACACACACACACAGTGGTCGATCCATTGGAGCAGCTGGTGCGACACTTCCTGATTGAGACGGGCCCCCGTGGAGTGAATATTAAAGGGTGTCAGAATGAGCCCCATTTTGGTGAGCTGTTCATAAAGAATAGTATGCTCTCAGTTTTGGGCTACATTGTTAGTTTTCAGTCATTCCAAGTGATATGTTCAATAGTTGCTCTGCCTAATGGAGAAGTTAGTCTAATTGTGTGTGTGTGTGTGTGTGTGTGTGTGTGTGTGTGTGTGTGTGTGTGTGTGTGTGTGTGTGTGTGTGTGTGCGTGCGTGCGTGCGTGCGTGCGTGCGTGCGTGCGTGCGTGCGTGCGTGCGTGCGTGCGTGCATTCCACAGGGAGTTTGTCTGCGTTAGTATACCAACACTCCATCACTCCCATCTCTCTGCCCTGTTCCCTACGGATCCCAGAGAAAGGTCAGCAGCAACATCCCAATGACCCATTATGGGCTGTAATGAGTTAGCCTACTGAAACTCAACATCACAACAACCCATTATGGACTGTAACGAGTTAGCCTACTGAAACTCAACATCACAACAACCCATTATGGGCTGTAATGAGTTAGCCTACTGAAACTCAACATCACAACAACCCATTATGGGCTGTAATGAGTTAGCCTACTGAAACTCAACATCACAACAACCCATTATGGACTGTAACGAGTTAGCCTACTGAAACTCAACATCCCAACAACCCATTATGGACTGTAACGAGTTAGCCTACTGAAACTCAACATCCCAACAACCCATTATGGACTGTAACGAGTTAGCCTACTGAAACTCAACATCACAACAACTCATTATGGGCTGTAATGATTTAGCCTACTGAAACTCAACATCCCAACAACCCATTATGGACTGTAACGAGTTAGCCTACTGAAACTCAACATCCCAACAACCCATTATGGACTGTAACGAGTTAGCCTACTGAAACTCAACATCCCAACAACCCATTATGGACTGTAACGAGTTAGCCTACTGAAACTCAACATCCCAACAACCCATTATGGACTGTAACGAGTTAGCCTACTGAAACTCAACATCCCAACAACCCATTATGGACTGTAACGAGTTAGCCTACTGAAACTCAACATCCCAACAACCCATTATGGACTGTAACGAGTTAGCCTACTGAAACTCAACATCACAACAACCCATTATGGACTGTAATGAGTTAGCCTACTGAAACTCAACATCACAACAACCCATTATGGACTGTAACGAGTTAGCCTACTGAAACTCAACATCACAACAACCCATTATGGACTGTAATGAGTTAGCCTACTGAAACTCAACATCCCAACAACCCATTATGGACTGTAACGAGTTAGCCTACTGAAACTCAACATCCCAACAACCCATTATGGACTGTAATGAGTTAGCCTACTGAAACTCAACATCACAACAACCCATTATGGGCTGTAATGAGTTAGCCTACTGAAACTCAACATCACAACAACCCATTATGGACTGTAACGAGTTAGCCTACTGAAACTCAACATCCCAACAACCCATTATGGACTGTAATGAGTTAGCCTACTGAAACTCAACATCACAACAACCCATTATGGACTGTAACGAGTTAGCCTACTGAAACTCAACATCACAACAACCCA